>NW_021820874.1:0-147672 GCF_901001135.1 Rhinatrema bivittatum | reverse complement strand
CCCAACGCCGCTGCCGCTGCCACTGGACGCCGCCATTGTTTTTTCTTTTTTTCTGACGCTGGCTCAGAGCGACGTGCTCGCCCGCACATGCGCGGTAGAGCTGGTCTCTACTGCGCATTTGCGGGCCGTCGGTCACAGGCCATTTATAAGGTAGATAACTAGGAAAATGGATTTCAAACTATGCAAATACAGATAATGCAGAAAAATTTATAGCAATAAAAATACTCTACATTATTGGCTAATTTAAAATAAAGTTCAACTTCAAGACTTAACTAAGCACAAGGTCAGGTAGGTGTGTCACAAGGTCAGGCAGGTATGAATACATCCCACATATAAAGCAATGCAGGTTATCTTTGATGTTGGTTTTGTTGTATATTTTTTGTAAATTTTATGTTTTTACGAGGATTTTGTACTTTTTAAAAAACTGTTCTCCATCTCTAAACGTTTGTATGAGTGAGGATAATAAATTGTTTTAAATAAATAAATATCTTTCCTTGGGGCAGACAACAACAGCAGCAAATAATGACTGATTTCTATCATATTGCGTGATTCCCCTCTGTCTTGGGGGCTATCAATTGCACTCATAAGGGTACCAGGGGCCAAGGAAGCCACCTACCACAACCACAAGGGCTTCCACTCCCTCAATATGCAAGTGGTCTGCGATGGCAAATGGATCATCATGGACGTCATGGCCAGGTTTCTGGGATCCAGTCATGATGCCTACATCTTTTCACTGTCAGGAATTCATGACCGCTTCCAGGAAGGGCAGGTCACTAGGGGCTGGTTTCTAAGTAGGAATGCACTTATCACTACCACCACACAGCAAATAATCGTTTCTTTTGTCTCTCATATCTAGATGAACTTGCAGCATTCGCACAGGAAGACTGCGCCATTCTCAACCAGTGAACTAACCCACTGCCCACCGAAAAGGATATTTAACTCTGCTCTTCTTTGTGATGTCCCCTATAGAAGATAGAGGAGATATTCGCAACAACAAGGCCCACAAACAGACCAGGCCAGTCATTGAGAGAGCCTTTGGCCTAGACAGATCTGGAGGATGCCTTCTCTATAATCCTACTAAAGTCTGCAAGATCTTTCTAGCATGCTGATTGCTTCATATCCCAGCCAAAAACAGGAGCCTGCCTCCTTCAAGAGACTAGAAGATCGTCTAAAGAAAGAAGAGGAGGAGGAGGAGGCACACAACCTGTCAGAAGGAAATGCAGGAGATACATCACCAGACTTAACAGCAGGCTGTACAGGAAAGGAACATTTCAGAAGGTGAAGGTGTATTTTTTCATAAGAGTGTTCAATGTGGTGAAAAATATATACAATTAATGCTTCCTTTACCACCCTATTTGTCTGGTGGGAAGCTCTGCTGTCTTAGCCTGACCCATTCATGTGCTCCTCTGTAGCTGTGCCTATCACAGCTGACTCTGATCTTGGAGGGCCTGTAAACTGGGCACAGTGGCACAGGCTGATAGCTTGCTGGAGGGGCCTGGAAGGCTATGTTACTCATTGGAGGGAATGTAAGGCTATAGAGGAGATGGCCTGGGAGCAGTGGTGGGTCCCTTCTCTCCAACTACTGCACCAGCAGAGATCATCCCTACCATGACAGAGAATGAGGATCTCACCTATGTCCTCAGAGAGAGGGGGAGTCTCTCTCTGCTCTGGTGGTGGTGCTGCTAGAGAGAACAACAATGCAGATGGTATTGGCATGTGAGAAGGTGGAACCATAATGAGTGGTGGTGGAGCAAGAAATGGAGCTGCTAATGGAGCAGATGGAACTCCAGCATGGGGCAGGGGGCACCATCCAGAATAGTGATGTAGCAAAGGCTCGTGGGAACTGCATCCTGGGAGGTAACACATAGCAAGGAGCATTGGCTGTAAGGATGGCTGTTAAATTGGAGGCTCATGGGATGGTCCCATGAGCCGCCTCACCCTTGCTGCTGCCTGTCACTGCCAGAAGCCTCTCACTGAGGTGGCAGCTCACCATTGCTGAATGCCACTGACCATCGCTGACACTGCCATACCGGTCAGGTTGCTGTCTTCCCATTGCCGCGCACGCACGGCATGTGCAAATTATGCACACTGTGGCAGGAAACCTGGAGTGGGGCTTACAGAAGATATCAGCCTCCTACACTATATAAACTAAGGCCTCTCAGCAGGTCCTCGCCTCAGAAATGGGCCTTCTACTTCTGAAGTAATGCATGTTGCTCCTGCATGTTGGTTGCTGATTCCTGGCTGTGTTCCTGGTTCCTGTCTTCCAGCCTTGACTTGTCCAGCCTTGCCCTCCAGCCTTGTCTCATTCACTCTTGTCTTCCAGCCTTGCTTTGTTCAGCCTTGCCTTCTCCAGCCTTCCTCATCCAACTCACTTTGTCCTGCCTCACTTTGTTCTACTTGTCTTCTCCTGTGTCTTCAGTGTGACTCCATCTACCCTTGGCTTGACTCTTCAGATCTTGACGACTTACTTGTACCTGATGCCTTGCCTGGAACTGACCACGATTGCCTGCAACCCGGACCTGAACCATTTCTTGGACCTGGCCACTCTTGCTAGCTGCTTGCCTTGACCTTGGCCTTTCTATGACTCCATTAGTCTACTGCTTGCCCTGACCCTGATGTGCCTTTGGACTTTAGTTATCTTCATGCCCTGGGGACCTGCCTAAGTCCTGCCAGCTGCTAGAACCCAAGGGCTCAACCTGCAGGGGAGGTGGCTGGTAAATGTGAAGCTCCAGACTGTCCCGCTACAGAGCGCGTTTGCCAGCTGCTGGAGTAGGCCTTGTGGGTTTTCCCCGAGGCTGAGTCAACTACACCGCAGCACAAAAGACTCATATATCCACCATCCTTCACAATGGCATATGAATCTCCCCCATACTAGTCTGGGACTGCGTTTCCTCATGAATGCCCCTCCGTTCCTATCACATGACCTGCATTTCCTCCTGGATGACATTTCTTAGGCCTTGGAGGTCATTCCTAATTTCTTCCATCACTCTGGAATTTAGTTCTACCATGCACCTCTGTGCTGCAGTGGATTGCACCTCTTCTCTTACCGAAATGAGTTTTTACTCAGCTGAGCTGCCCTCCCCTTTCCAACTGCACGACATCATAGGTCTCATGTATGTGATCACAGTTGACTAGATCTCTGTTTCCTCCTCTTCCTCATCCTTCCCTTCCATGGCAGGGTGGCAATGCTTAGGCAATGGGTGATCATCAGCTGATCCCTCCTTCTTATTCAGTATCCTCTTCTTGGCTTGAAAGCAACAATGTGAGCACTGCCTTGCCCATCAGAGGCCATTAGGTCTAGGAGCAGCTGAGTCCCAGCAAAAAGGAAAAATGTACTTACTTTCAATATATAGGATATATGGGGATTGTTTTCTTCATACTCACTAGGCCTTCCTTTCTGCCTAACATAACAGCTCCATGGGCCATTCTCTAGCACCTCCTGCTACTCCACTAAATGTATAAAAACATTCCCATAGTTGAGAAATCTACCTTTAAAGCAGTGTAAAGCTTCAGCAGACATGGACAAAGAAAGGACTCACAAAATGTTGTGGCTCTTAACTAGGGCTGTGCAATTGGGATACATGAAATAGGAAATGACAATGGAATCTTGTTTCATTTTGAAAATAGAAAAAAAAAAGTCACCTGTCAAAACTCACATAGGGAACAACCTGAAATCCAAAGCAGAGACTGCAGCCTATGCCTCAATGCAACACTGGAGCTTCAGCCTAGGCCTAGGCCTGAGGCCAGTGCCTCGTCTAGACATAGCTCATGTATGAGGGTGTACCTTATTCAATAGTTCACGTTGAATATATGTGATTTTTTTCATGATTCGTCTAGACATAGGCCATGGCCTGATGCAGAGGCTGCAGCCAATATCCAAGCGATATACTGGGGTCTCAGCGTAGGCCCGGGCTCTTTGTTGGGGCCTCAGCTGAAACCTGAGCAAAGGCCAAAGCCTGAAAATGTTTTCCATGGTAGGGATATTTCCTGACCCCCACTTATCCATGGGATCCAACACAAAGCCCAGGCCCAGGCCTGGTGCCAGAGCTTGGTTCAGAGCAAAGGATCCCAGCCTAATCCAGGGCTTGGGCTCAGAGGCCAGTTCATGACACTTTGGATTCAGCTTGAGCCTGGACTGGAGGCCCAGTCCAGTTGCCTGAGCTTGGGCCTGATGCTGGGGGCAGGCCCAGAGACCTCGTTTTGAAGCATGGGCCTCGACCTAGATCAAGGCCCTGGCCCAGACCTAACACTAGGGCCCCACCAGGAGACTAGATCCTAATACCTTCCTTTGGGCATGGGGCCACAGTTGGATAACAACTGGTATAAAGAGATGGAAGGCTGAGAATAGAAACATTTTTTGGGGTAGGTTCAGTAGTGGATGAGGAGAGAAGAGCTATGGCTACCTCCACATGCACATTCAGTCTTCTCTTCCCCTCATGGCTCATCCTAAGTCTGATAATGATCCGCAAGTGGCAGCTGCATTAGTAATTAAAATCAGCACTGGGCCTATGAGCATTTGCAAGCTCACAGACTCCATCATGATCCAAATCCCTTCTTTAGCAGGGCTTCCTGTTACCTAAGAAACCCATGCAAGAGCTGTACCACTGCAGGACATGTGAGTGTGTGCTGGGTCATCGACCCCATGCTGATTTCCACTGTTTATGCTGCTGGTGCCTAAGGAATGCTGCAATTTGAAGCACTTGGGAACTCCCAGTGAAGGTTTTGTGACTCCATTTGGGTCCCAACCCACAGTTTGGGAAGCCATGAGCTAAGAGGTAAATTGTGACTAGATTCTCTGCAGTTTTATATCCATTATAGGAAGTTCATGCAGGGGAGCTAAGCATACACTGCATACCCTAATAGCCAGAAGTTACACATAGGCAGCTGTTAAGGTAGAATAGAAGAGGACAGAGATTGGCTATCTACATGCATGGCAATGTGTGAGTGAGAGAGTGATTGCAGTAGACTATCCTGAAAGGGGCCTTACTGGGAATGCAAATGGACCAAAGCATGTATCAAATAAAAGAGACACATACAAAAATGAAAATATTAATAAACTTGTATATAATTAATAATAAATATAAAATTTTTAAAACTATTTACAGTGATGAATGAAACTGTGAAATGGGTGGAAAAAATAGGGAATAAATTATTTAAAACCCCCCTCCCCACCAAAAAAGCCCAGGAACAATATTGGCTCGATCCTGAGAGGCTTAGCAGGCTGGTAGCTGTGGCAGTTATCTCATTGCCATCAGCTCAAGAGCTGCTCTGTAGTCCTCTTGAGCATTAACAAGTCACTCCAAGACCTCCGTCATCCTCCTAAAGTCAGCCTGCAGGCCGTGGACTCCCCCCCCCCAAAACTCTCCACAGCAACCCAAATATTATTGAGAAGTCCTTCCTTCTGGACCAAGAGTGGGAGCTCCAGTGCCGGATGTGGATTCCGCTGCAAAGGGATACTGCAGAGAATCAGAGTGAAGGTCTCCATGGACCTGTCCACTGACTTTCTTCCAGAAATGGCTGGGCTGCAACAGGACCTGATTTCTAAGGCCCTAGGGCCAAAGGGGGAGGAGACTTTACTGGGAAGGGGCCTGGGGCTTCCTTTGGGGGAATGGTGGTGGTGGCTGCTGTTAATGCAGCAGGGTACACCAGTGCTGGTTGTGGTGGTGGTGGTGGTGGTGGTTGCTAATCCCCTGCAGCAGCCACTAGGCTGGGGCCTAGGAATTGGGACCCATGCTCTGAGCCGGGCTCTGGCACCAGGCCTGGGCCTGGCCCAGGCTCTGATGTCAGGAACCAGCCACTGGGCCAGGCTATGGCTTTGGGCTGGGCTCTAGCCTATGCCAAGGCGATGGCCTTGCGTTGGCTGAGGCCAAGGTCACAGTGACTTACCATGTCCTCAGCCTATGCAGGGTCAAGGATTCAGCTGACCTCTGTGCCCCAGCATCAAACCTGGGTCTGGGTTGAGGCCTGGGCTGGGCCACAGCATTGGGATCCTTAACATGTAGAAGAATAAATCTTAGAAATCAATCATGTGAATGTAGTAAAAATATTACAACTCACAGTTGATATTTCATAGTCCTGAACAGTAAACATTTTCTTAACTACAATATACTATACTTGATAAATCATATGTGTTTCTATGATAAGGTAAGTATTCTACTGATGTGAAGATATGTTGCATTATTTCTAGGGATGTGCATGCTCAAAAGGTTTGATATGGATCATTTGGGAGGGGTTGATTTGTTTTGTTTGGAGGGTGGCTGCATAGGCTGTGCAAAACCCACCTTTAACCCGCATCCCCTGTTAAAAAAACATTTCTGTGGTCTGATGCACCGCTTCCTACTCACCCAATACAAAAAATCTCCAGTGAGGTATTTTATCCAGGGGCACAGGATGGGGGAAGGCCTTTGTTTGATCCATGTGGCCCTTTAAAAAATAGCACCACGGAAATGAAAATTTCCAAAAACCTAAAATTTTCAGGCGAGTCGATTTTCTGTTTGTTTTATTCATAAAGAACCCAACATTGAATCATTTGTTAAATATTATCCATTTGGGTAAAACAAATGCACATCCGTAATTATTTCTGTCCAACATTTTTTGAAACTGATTTCACAAGTATGACTATGCAGTGGCAATGGTTGTTGATGTATCTGGTGCAGGAACTGATAGATATTTTCCTAGTATGGGGACATCATGGGTATGGAGAAGAAATTATGATTGAAAGCAGTGAATGTGACTGTGTTCTTAAATAGAAGGTAATCCAGATCCTCCAAGAGAGGATACTTTTCAACACTGTGTAATGTTTCGCTCAGGGGTGGACCCTTGTCCTGGGGCAGAGCTGGAACGCCTCCTGAAAGGGAACAGGAGGTAACTGCCCTCAGGGGGCAGATCACTGGAGGAGACAGAGGCTGGGAAGAGCTTCACCACTGGAAGCCTGAGGTCCCCCCGGGAGGAGCTCGTAGGGACCCTGGCCGCTTGGACTTAGGTGGGCCTCGCAGAGTCTCCTGAGAGAATAAAAGTCCGGTGTACCCACGGAGACAGAGGGAGCATGATTGGGTTCAAAGGTGGCTGCTGGGTGGAACACGGAGAACCAGAAAAGAGTTGGTGATGACAAGGCAAGGAACAGAGCCAAAATCTGGAGACAAGGTCAGGCAGGCAAAGGTCAAGATCCAGAAGTCAATCCGAGGAATGGTCAGCAAAGCAGGGATCAGGTACCGGAGGTCACTCGAGGTCACAGGCAGGCTGAGGTCTTGAGGCAGACGGCAGGCAGGCAGGCAGGTCAAGAGTAAGCTGAGGTCAGTACCAGTAAGACAGTCCGAGGGTACTACCTGGGTAGATAGGCAGAGGAACAAGCAGGACACAGGAACTAGGATGCAGGAACAAGTCAGGAACAAAACTGGAACAGAAGGATCCTGGAACAACTCTCGGAACAAGCAGGAACAGGTACAAGCTCAGAGGCAATCTTAGAACAAACCGACCCGATTGCCAAGGCAAGGAAGCAGAGACAGGAACTTCCTTATATCGAGGGATCAATCAGGGCGTGCCATGGAGCTAGGACCCACCCTTGATCCTACATGTCCGGACAGTCTGCGTGCGCGTATGGGCATAGCTAACATGGCCGAGCATGCCGAGCCTTGGCGTGAAGCCTGGCGCGCAGTGGAAGGCCTGGCAACCGCCGCCGCAGGATGCCGAGGACTGGCAGGACTGGCAACTACCGCGAGGGAGGTCGTCCTGGGACCCGCTGTGGAACTATGGAAGTGAGCAGGCCCGCACGTGGGATGGCTGCGAGTGGGGCACGTAACATGTAAGTCATCACAAACATGTATAAGTGAGTGCACATAAAGTTATTCCTGTACTTTGAATACTATGTGGCAGGAGCCTCACAGTTTATAAACTATTGTGTATCTCTACCCTGAAAGCACATGTGTATCTCCCAGCATGCATATTTCTTTTTTATGACAGGGAGCTGCAAAGTTTATATTCCTATTTTACAAAAGTACATGCATATATTTTGTGTGCAAAATAATTGTAGCATGAGCACATATAACAACAGTTTTTGAATGAAGGCAGATATTTTTAGGGCTGTGATTCATTTCAAAAGAATATGCAGAACACTATGAATAAGGTCAATTCATTTCATTTTGGGGGCTTCAAAATGAATGGGGGGGGGGGGGGCGCTCTCCGAATGAAATGAACCTTATTCATTGCATTCGTTTTAAATGAATGCATCGGGCCTAGTTCTAGACCTGAGTCCAGGGCCTCACCTAGGGCACAGGCTGAGGCCAAATGAAGGGGCCATGACCTAGGGCTGAGCTCAACACTGGGGTCTTGGCCTAGGCCCAGGCCAACATTGGGGCCTCGGCTGAGATCCCAGAGAAATTAAAATGACCCTTTGGGTATCTGACAATTGGATCCCTGAAGGCTGGGTCCTGATGTCGGGCCTCAACCCAGACCCAGGTTTGATGCTGGGGCACAGAGGCCAGCTCAATCCTTGACCCTGCATAGGCTAAGGCTGTGGTAAGTCACCGTAATATGGCCTCAGCCTATGCAAGGCCATCACCTTGGCCTAGGCTAGAGCCCAGCTCGATGCCATGACCTGGCCAGAGGCTGGTTCCTGACATCAGAGCCTTAGCCCAGACCCAGGCCCATCCCAATGGCCAGCTCCCGAAGCCTGGGTCCTCGGCTTAGGATTAGCCCTAGACCTCAGAATTCCTCTTTTGCCTCTTTTTTCTTCAACTCTTCTATCACCAACAGCTGCATTGCATTGGTGATAGAAGAGCTGAAGAAAGAAGAGGAGCTCTGAGGTCTGGGCTCAGGCTCTGGTGTTGGGACCTAGCCTCTGGGTTGGTCCCCAGCATTGGGTCTGGGACCAGGTTTAGGCCCCCACATTGGGACCTAGCCACCAGGCTGGGCTGGGGCATGGGGCTGGGCCCAGGTCGCAGCCTAGGCTGAGGTACAGGCATTGATACCCAGCCTCTGGGTGGGATCCTGTCACTGGGCCTGAGTCTGGACCTCAGCTCCAGTGTTGGGGCTTGGCCTCTGTGCTGGCCCACTGGGTGGCAACTGGGCCTGGGATCTGGCTTAGACCAAAGCCTCAGCCTTGAGTAGGTTGAGGCTGAGGTCATGGTTTCCTGTCGCAGTCTTAGCCTATGCAAGACCTAGGCTTTGGCCTGGGCCTAGCCTTGCTGGTGAATCCTTACTGAACCCGGTAATTGGGGGCTGGGGGTATCCCGGCCCCAGCATTTTCCGGGGTAGGTGGGAGGGCTGGGAGACCCTGTTTTTGTTTTTCTTGCTTTTGGGTGTTTTTTTTTTAAATGTTTGATTTGTTTCTTTCACATGAATAAAACAAATCAAACGTTCCACAAACTGAAATTCATGTGAAAAAACCTCCCAGAAATGAATCGAAAAACAAAAACACATTTTTTATCCCTGCACACCCCTAGGTGTGACACCTATCTGCCCCAGATGCGCTACTCAACTCTGAGATCACGTTTCTGACTTGAAAGTCTATCTTTCCTCTTCAGGGCTTGATGTACTGTGTGTTACAATGAGCACAGGACAGGAAATGAGCTGGGTGGTGAATATTAGAGTATAAGTAAGGCAACTGTTTTAAGGCTTTAACCAAGAAACCCCCCCATGCAAAAAAAATATTTAAAAAGGTGCTTATTGTATAAAGAGAGAAAAGCACCTTTGCCCCACGAACTTTCTCATCTCTCCCCTTACCTGCCTTGGATTCTTCACTGTTGTTGTGCTTTTTTCTATACTGAAGACTCCTTAACTATATTTGTTTTTTAACTGCTGATGGGCTTTCATTTACACCTCCTCCCCACCTGCTCTGCTGCACAGCTTTTTGCCAGTGGTGAAGACAGAGAGCGCAAGAGTGGGGCATTTAATCCAGAGTGCTAAGAACATGAGTGGCGAGAAAGTTGAGACAAGCTGGTGGAGAGAGGATGCCAGAGCTGGGGCTGTAGTTGGGGGTAGGTAGGAGAGGAGGTTGTTGGCGCTGGGGTCGTGTGGGAGAAGAGGGTTGAACCTGTTTGGGGGGGAGGGGTGGAGGAAAGTGTTGGGTGGGGGAGCATTGGCTGGTGGCTGAGGGAATGTGAGTGCTGGTGCTGGTTACTCAGGGAATTGTATTTGTGTTAATGTACATATTTGTTTAAACCAGAAAAAGGTCCTAGTAATAGCACCTGTGCCACAAAAATACCGATAAACATTGATTTTTTTGGTACCATCAAAAAAACCCTAATGAGCTGGAAAATAAACACATATATTTATAACATATAAACATTTACAGACAGAAGCCTCAAGTTCTATATTTTCTAGGGATGTGAATCGTTTTTCAACAATTAAAATTATCGTCCGATACTTATAATATCGTCTTAAATCATTAAGAAACAGAATTCAATAGAAATTCTAACGATTTATCGTTAAAAATCGTTAAATCGTGTTAGTGCGCACTAACAGACAATGATACAAATTGACATTTTCCAGGTCAGTAAAGATCAGTTAGGAATGAATATGTATTCCTATTGGCTGGCTGCCCTCTTATCTATTGATGTTACCAAGGTTCCCACTGAGGTGATGGTTGGGGGGATGGGAAATGGAAATGCACTATATGGAAATGGAAATTCACTAAGAGTAACAGAAAATGATACAAATTGACACTTTTCAGGTCAGTTAGGAATGAATATGTATTCCTATTGGCTGGCTGCCCTCTTATCTATGTTAACAAGGTTCCCACTGAGGTGATGGTTGGGGGGATGGGAAATGGAAACAGTTGGTAGCTTGACAAAAAAAGTGATCAGTCAATGTGACTAGAACTTGTGCCCTATTCCTGATACCGGGAGTGTTGTGATCTTCCTGCATGCAGTGCCATATCCCTGACACTGGGAGTGTTGTGATCTTCCTGCACACAGTGCCCTATCCCTGATACTGGGAGTGTTGTGATCTTCCTGCATGCAGTGCCCTATCCCTAATACCAGGAGTGTTGTGATCTTCCTGCACTCAGTGCCATATCCCTGATAATAGCAGTGTTGTGATCTTCCTGCATGCAGTGCCCTAAATACCAGGAGTGTTGTGATCTTCCTGCACACAGTGCCCTATCCCTGATACTGGGAGTGCCCTATCCCTGATACCGGGAGTGTTGTGATCTTCCTGCACACAGTGCCCTATCCCTAATACCAGGAGTGTTGTGATCTTCCTGCATGCAGTGCCCTATCCCTGATACCAGGGGTGTTGTGATCTTCCTGCACACAGTGCCCTATCCCTGATACCAGGGGTGTTGTGATCTTCCTGCACACAGTGCCCTAACCCTGATACCAGGGGTGTTGTGATCTTCCTGCACACAGTGCCCTATCCCTGATACCGGGAGTGTTGTGATCTTCCTGCACTCAGTGCCATATCCCTGATACTGGGAGTGTTGTGATCTTCCTGCATGCAGTGCCCTAAATACCAGGAGTGTTGTGATCTTCCTGCACACAGTACCCTACCCCTGATACTGGGAGTGTTGTGATCTTCCTGCATGCAGTGCTCTAAATACCAGGAGTGTTGTGATCTTCCTGCACACAGTGCCCTATCCCTGATACCAGGAGTGTTGTGATCTTCCTGCACACAGTGCCCTATCCCTGATACTGGGCGTGCCCTATCCCTGATACCGGGAGTGTTGTGATCTTCCTGCACACAGTGCCCTATCCCTAATACCAGGAGTGTTGTGATCTTCCTGCACTCAGTGCCATATCCCTGATAATGGCAGTGTTGTGATCTTCCTGCACACAGTGCCCTAACCCTGATACCTGGAGTGTTGTGATCTTCCTGCACACAGTGCCCTATCCCTGATACTGGGAGTGTTGTGATCTTCCTGCATGCAGTGCCCTAAATACCAGGAGTGTTGTGATCTTCCTGCACACAGTGCCCTATCCCTGATACCGGGAGTGTTGTGATCTTCCTGCACACAGTGCCCTATCCCTGATACCAGGGGTGTTGTGATCTTCCTGCACACAGTGCCCTATCCCTGATACCAGGGAAGATCACAACACTCCAGGTATCAGGGTTAGGGCACTGTGTGCAGGAAGATCACAACACTGCCATTATCAGGGATATGGCACTGAGTGCAGGAAGATCACAACACTCCTGGTATTAGGGATAGGGCACTGTGTGCAGGAAGATCACAACACTCCCGGTATCAGGGATAGGGCACTCCCAGTATCAGGGATAGGGTACTGTGTGCAGGAAGATCACAACACTCCTGGTATCAGGGATAGGGCACTGTGTGCAGGAAGATCACAACACTCCTGGTATTTAGGGCACTGCATGCAGGAAGATCACAACACTGCCATTATCAGGGATATGGCACTGAGTGCAGGAAGATCACAACACTCCTGGTATTAGGGATAGGGCACTGTGTGCAGGAAGATCACAACACTCCTGGTATCAGGGATAGGGCAATGTGTGCAGGAAGATCACAACACTCCTGGTATTTAGGGCACTGCATGCAGGAAGATCACAACACTGCCATTATCAGGGATATGGCACTGAGTGCAGGAAGATCACAACACTCCTGGTATTAGGGATAGGGCACTGCATGCAGGAAGATCACAACACTGCCATTATCAGGGATATGGCACTGAGTGCAGGAAGATCACAACACTCCTGGTATTTAGGGCACTGCATGCAGGAAGATCACAACACTGCCATTATCAGGGATATGGCACTGAGTGCAGGAAGATCACAACACTCCTGGTATTAGGGATAGGGCACTGCATGCAGGAAGATCACAACACTGCCATTATCAGGGATATGGCACTGAGTGCAGGAAGATCACAACACTCCTGGTATTAGGGATAGGGCACTGTGTGCAGGAAGATCACAACACTCCCGGTATCAGGGATAGGGCACAAGTTCTAGTCACATTGACTGATCACATTACTTTTTTTGTCAAGCTACCAACTGTTTCTATTTCCCATCCCCCATATTTTGTCAGTTGCAACCTTGGTAACATGAATAAATAAGAGGGCAGCCAATAGGAATACAGATTCATTCCTAAACTGACCTTAACTGACCTGAAAAGTGTCAAAATGTATCATTTTCTGTTAGTGCATACTAACAATGGTTAGTGCGCACTAACTCCCGGTTAGTGCGCACTAATCGGAAAAACCGATTTTTTAACTAAAAAATCGTGCCAAACACGATTTTCTTCTCCTGCCAGACAATTTCAATTGTTAAGATGATTGGGAACACGATTCACACCTCTAATATTTTCCTCTTTCGACCTTGGGTATCTCTGTCTTCAGTGTTAGATTCCATAATTGGGGTACACAGGCAGGCTGAAGCACTAGAAGTTTTGTTGTAAATGCCAAGTCAGAAATGAGAGGATCACATTAGAACAGCTTTGTAGATGCTATATTTTCATTTCTTCACAGTTGGCTATTAAAAGTCTGCCCTTCATGCCTGGCTCACTAGATTCACTAGTCAGAGCTTTCCAAATTCCCATTCCAATCATTCATTAAAGGGTGAGACATAGCTTTTCAAGAGCAACAGACTCTTAAGTGTCTGCTGTGTTTAACAACTAGCTTGAACCTTGCTTGTCCAGTCTCAAATAATTTGCTATTTCATGCCAACATATGGCACTGCTGTTAAGAAAAGGATAATTGCAGTGTCTGAAAGAACTGTCATAAATAACTGTGCTGCAATTTTAATATGGAAATCTATGTTTTATTTTGTCAAAACAATCACCTATATACATAATGCTTTGTTTTCCAATTAATACAAAGTATAATAATCAGCACTCAATTATGCATCATGAATTACCGGTACCATTCAATTAAATATCTATAGTGACAAACTTGTATACATTAAAAGGCACTGAATCTAAATTGTATTGAACTTATTTCATTGTCCTGTGTGGGTTTTGTTACTGACCAGAATAGCTGTTCTCTCGTGATGGCCTTAACCTTGAGTTCTTGGAACTAAGCATATCGTACAATAATGCACAAGCAGCATGTAATACAAAACCACTGCAAGGTGAACTACGTTATGTATATCTGACTCTTTGTATAGATTAATGGTATTCCATACGAGATCAATTAAGACTTAGGAAATGATTCACTAAGGCTTTTTTCACATTCTGTATCTATGAGAAAAAAAAATTGTAGTGAATCAGGCCCTTGAAAGAGGTGATGGAGGAGCTAAGAAGCAAATAATGATGACTACCCTCAAAGTACTTGCACAGCAACACACTCAAAAGATTGCCCTTGTATCTTTGAGTACAAAGCTATGAGTGGAATATTGGATGCAAAAAAAAAAAGAAAGAAAAAGTGGGGTAGATTTTCAAAGAACGGCTGACATCCAGTATTTCTGTTGAAAATTCCTTCAAATGCATAAGATTTTAGAAATCTAAAAAAGGAAGTTAATTTTCAGAGTGTTAAACACTTTACATTTGAAAGGAAATTTTCATTATAGTTTATCTTATCTGATTTTTATGTTCTGCTTTTCAGCACTTCATAGTGGATTACATTCAGGTATGTAGTATTTCCTTATCCTCAGAGGGCTTACAATCTAAGGGCCAGATTCATTAAGACTTTTCTCCCATTTTGTGTCTATGGGAAAAACCCTTAAAGAATCAGGTACTAAGTTTGCACCTGAGGGTGCAGTGACTTGCCCAAGGTCAGGTGTCGTGACTTGCCCAAGGTCATAAGGAGCAGCAAAGAGATTTGAATGCTGGTCTCCCTATTTCATAGCCTGCTGCTTTAACTACTAGGCTACTCCTTGACTCCACAGTTCCTAACTTCAATAGTAAGTAGTCTATGGGTACACTGTCAATCAAAAATGATGTCAGCCAATTAACATTCACTTCCAGTCTAAGCCCCACCCCTGACCTCGACCCTAACTCCACCCTGGCTTCGCATATGCTCCTCCTCCAATAGAAGTGAATGGAGTGGCCCCTCCCATGCCCCACCCCAAGCAAAACCCTCTATGATGTCACAGGTATGACATCACCGGAAGTCCACACCCCTCACCACACCCCCCAAAACACGCCCCCCTAGAATGTCATCAGAAAGGGCTCTGTTGCTTTTTAATGATGACAGAATTAATGGACTCTGGCTGTTTTTGATGATCTCACCGGAAGTACAATACAAAACCCAACCCCCAGCCCCAAAACAAATGCGTCTCTAGAACATCAGCAGAAATGTCCCTGTTGCTTTTTAGTGATGACAGAGCCGGAAGCATGCTTTTTTTTTCTATCCCCTCTGTTTTCAAAGTTACTAGCTGTGAGGTAGCAGGAAACTGTGTCTCATTCTGTACACAGAGACAGGGAGAATCTCTCCCCTTCCCTCCTCCCCTCACTGTAGAAGGTGCAGTTATTGGGCGTGAAATAAGCAGCGAAAAGGCTGCTTACCTTTTCGCTGTCCTTGCCGTCCTTGCAGAGTCGGCCCTGGCGATGCCACGACTCCTCCTCTTCCAGGGCCGAATCCGCCCCGATGTAGGTAGCGCAGGCATGCACTACCTTCGCTAGCTATCGCAGGCCTGCGCTATTAGCGCAGGCCTGCGATAGCCTTAGAAAATAAGGCACATAATGGGGTAGATTTTATAACATGTACGCATGATTTTATAACTTGCATGTGCAAGTTATAAAATTGGAAGACAGCGCGCGCAAGGGGGTGCACAATTGTGCACCTTACGCGCGCCGAGCCTGCGCTAAGCTGTGCTGTCTTCCTCCGTTCCCTCCCAGGCCGCTCCAAAATTGGAGTGGCCTCAGAGGGAACTTCCCTAGCCCCCACCCCACCTTCCCTTCCCCTATCCCCCCCCCCGCCCTTTCCCCCCTACCTTTTAATTTTTCTTTTTTTTAATCCCAAAACTTACTTCAGCCTTGGGGCTGAAGTAAGTTGCGTGTGCCAGCTGACTGCTGGCGTGCGATCCCCAGCACAGCAGCAAATATGGCCGCTGTGCTGGGAGCCTGATCTCACCCTACCCCTGGACCGCCCTGCCCATGCCCCACCCCTTTTTTCAAGTCCCAGGGCTTACACGCGTCCCGGAGCTTTATGCGCGTTGCCGGGCCTTTTTAAAATAGGCCCGGCATGCGAAACCCTTTTAAAATCCAGCCCTTATTTTCTTCTAGATTCTTTATAGTAACAATGCTTACAATAATATTCATTTTTAAAAATATTTATATATATATATTTTTTTTTAATTTGTATTTACCAAATTTATATTTATAAGATTTATTTGTAATTAATTCATTTTCTGAACATTTATTTTTAAATTAATTATAATTACTTCTACATAATTAATTTTACATCACATTAATCTTCAGTTTCATTTATTTTTGTATAATATAATCTTAAAAATTAATTTTGCATTTTTTACATAAACTATTTTTTAAAATATATTTTTATACATTTACCTATTCTAGCAAGTCCCATTTTTATATTAAATTTAAAAATTATTTCACAACATGTGCTTTTATATATTTAACATGTATAATATTCAGATCACAGCATTTGGGTTTACACAAATTAATTTTTGTAACAAAATTATTTTTGTAACACTTCAGCATTTTTTAATCTATGTTCTCTTCTCAGACAGAACTTTGTACATCATTTATTCAGATTTTTTACTAACTTTTTTACTAACTTCCTCACATGCATTTTATCTTTATAATCAGTCATTTTTACAAAACTTTCATTTTTCACCATATTCAAGATAATTTGTTTTCTAGGATAATCTCACATGATATTTATTTTCTCTTCAATAATATTTTGCAGAGGTTTGTTTAGTGCATACATTATCCAGTTACAGCTGAATTCCTTTCCATTAGGCTGCAACAGCTGTCTCATTTAAAAGGAAACACAGTATCGCGGGAACATACCGGTTTTGACTCCCCGCTATGCCTCTTGCTGAAGGTTTGAACGCTGCGGTAAGCTCTTCCCGAATCAGTCTCTTCTTTGTAAATATTGCATTTTAAGGCTTTGGTTACATTTTTTATTTAAATTATAGTTTTGACTGGACTAGTAAAGTTTTTGTTTTCCAATTACATTTGCAGGACAAGTCTTGTAATTGCCGTGTTAATATTGACTAGCCCCTAGATTCATCATTCTATTCTATTCATCATAGCAGAGTGATGAGGTGCGAAAAAAGGGGTAGGGGGGAATTCTAGTGGGCAGCCAGCCACGTTACAGCGGTGCAGTTTTGCCTGCCGCAGTGCAGCTTGCCCGCACACTATCACCCCCATAGTGCCACGAGAAAATGTGTAGTTATTTCCCGTGGTGCTGCCAGCGACATTGTGAAAAACATTATCGCCCGCAGCGCTACCGAGAGATAACTCCACGCAAACCCCTGCCCACAATCCTCCCTTTCCCCTAATTAGAATAATACCACACTCAATAATGGCACATCGCAGAATAAAGAATGAACCTTTAGGTTCTTTATTGTAGTAATTTTATGATACTCAATTATGTTAAAAATAGTATTTTAGCAATATTTTTATTGTATGTTTGATTCACAGTGCTCAGCATTTTTTATATTATTCTCTTCCCCCTGAGGAAGCCAATACTGGTGAAACATCTTAAAGCCTAACTGTCGGGGTGTGCTCAGCAGTGAACATCGTGGTGTGCTTTAGAGATGTGAATCGTGTGATCGATCGTCTTAACGATCGATTTCGGCTGGGAGGGGGAGGGAATCGGATCGTCGCAGTTTGGGTTTTTTAAATATCGTGTAAATAGTGTAAATCGTGTAAATCGAAAACCGGCACACTAAAACATCCCTAAAACCCACCCCGACCCTTTAAAATAAATCTCCCCACCCTCCCGAACCCCCCCAAAATGCCTTAAATTACCTGGGGTCTAGTGGGGGGGGAGGGCGGGGAAACCGGCACACTAAAACAACCCTAAAACCCACCCCGACCCTTTAAAATAAATCCCCCACCCTCCCGAACCCCCCCAAAATGCCTTAAATTACCTGGGGTCCAGAGGAAGGGTCCCGGTGTGATCTTTTACTCTCGGACCTCGGACCTCCGTGCGTTGTAGAAACAAAATGGCGCCGGCGCTACCTTTGACCTGTCATATGACATGTCAAAGGTAGGAATGGCCGGCGCCTTTGACCTGTCATATGACAGGTCAAAGGTAGGAATGGCCGGTGCCATTTTGCGCAAAATGGCGCCGGCCATTCGGCAACACGATTCGACTGCAGGAGGTCGTTCCGGACCCCCGCTGGACTTTTGGCAAGTCTTGTGGGGGTCAGGAGGCCCCCCCAAGCTGGCCAAAAGTCCCTGGGGGTCCAGCGGGGGTCCGGGAGCGATCTCCTACCACGAATCATTTTTCCGTACGGAAAATGGCGCCGGCCATACGCCGTATGGCTGGCGCCATTTTCCGTACGGAAAAACGATTCGACTGCAGGAGGTCGTTCCGGACCCCCGCTGGACTTTTGGCAAGTCTTGTGGGGGTCAGGAGGCCCCCCCAAGCTGGCCAAAAGTCCATGGGGGTCCAGCGGGGGTCTGGGAGCGATCTCCTATGCTCCTGACGTCGGGTGACAAAAAAACAAAATGGCGCCGGCCTGTCATGTGACAGGTCAAAGGTAGCGCCGGCGCCATTTTGTTTCTACAACGGACGGAGGTCCGAGGTCCGAGAGTAAAAGATCACACCAGGACCCTTCCTCTGGACCCCAGGTAATTTAAGGCATTTTGGGGGGGTTCGGGAGGGTGGGGGATTTATTTTAAAGGGTCGGGGTGGGTTTTAGGGTTGTTTTAGTGTGCCGGTTTTCCCGCCCTCCCCCTTCCCCTCCCCCTTCCCCCGATTTACGATTTTTTGACGATAAATCGGGGGAATTGTTATTGTATTGCGGCTCTAACGATTTTTGACGATTTAAAATATATCGGACGATATTTTAAATCGTCAAAAAACGATTCACATCCCTAGTGTGCTTAGTTATGAACATTCCAGTCCTTATTGACTCCCATTGGAGTAGGATGTGCCTAATTGTGAACACTTCAACTCTTACAGACCCATGTAAAACTAATCCAAGAAATAATTCTACTGAGTTTCCCCTCTAAGCAACTACCTTTTCAACAAGATTTGGAATTATTGATATTTTCCAATATAAACATTTTGGCATTTCTTGCTTTTCATTACACGGCACCAGTTAGCTTATTTCACATTGTGATTTTTTCATCTAATTTAAATATTGAATAAGCTTGTAAAAAATCTAATAATAAATCCCAAGCAGTCTCCTGTTTTCACACACACACGCCACCCATCCTAGGAAGACTCCCATGCATGCAAGGCACACGCACACGCACACACACTCACACAGACACACCCATCACAGGCAGTCTGTCATTTGCATCCACCTAAATCCCAGGCAGGATCCAATTCACACACACACACACACACACACACATTCTAGGCAGGCTCCCATTCTCACACATACCTCAATCATCTCAGGAAGGCTTCCATACATGGTTGCACACATATGCACATACCCATCCACCCATCCCAGGCAGGTTTCCATTCACACATTCCCACCCATCCTAGGCAGGCTCTCATTCACACACACATATATGCATCCCTTTGACTTTTATTTGCAACCTTTCTGGCAACTGATTCTCCATTGTAAAATAAAAAGTGTTTTTCTACTTTCCTGTCTTCAGTTTTGATTTTTGCCATTTTCCTTGTTTATGCATCATTCAGAACAATGTCAATCTCACAAATGGAATCCAACAAACCCCTAAGAAAACTCATCTTGCGCCTTTTCCCTAGGCAGGCAGGGTCCACAGGGCCTCTTATTCTTCTTCCACTGCTGCTACTGCATGGAGATGTATCTCATTCTTTGGGGAGAGCAGCCACTCTGTGGCTCCTCCTGCATGCCGGCCCCATGGTATTCAACACTAGGGGTGTGCATTCGTTTGCAACGTATTGGCAATCCTCAACTTATATGTCCATATTCGTTGTATTCGTGGGGTCGCGAAAAGTATCGCGATCCCCCACAAATACAACATATCATCCGTTCCATATGTTTTGCATGCTCGCAGTGATTTCTTAGCGCCCATTTGAAATAGGAGAACGCCATTTGGGTGTATCCATAGCCAAAAACCAGCCCTTTCCTTGAGTCATCAGTGACTTCACAGCCCTGTCAGAGTTGATCAGACAGGTTGGAAAGGAGACCAGAATGCAACGTATAGCGATAAGAATTTTCTCACGCAGTGGTCGGTGACGCTTTTGCTGATAACCTAGCACTATATATATTTAAGCACGCAGCGTGCCATGCACTTTCTTTGCAGGGGTGGTGTGAGGAGGTGGTCTCTGCGGAAGGTGGCAGCACTCAGAGCTAGTCTGAGTTCTCAAATCTGTATTCAATTGCTAGCTAGGCTAGCTACTTCGATAGAAAAAGATATTTGTTCTGCATTTGGCTGCAGTGCCAGCTAGTCCTGTTTTTTTTTAAAGCACTTTTTTTGTTGATCTGAGATGGTCTCTCTGTGCCATGGAGAGAAGCTGCTAGCAGTGGAATTTTGCTGCTTAATTCACCCCCTGGGGTAGGTTGCAAGCACCATTTGGGTGCAGTGGGTGGGAGAGATATATTCAATTTCTAGCTAGTTTGCTAGAATTTCCATTGAAAAATATATTTCATCGATTTTCCTGCTGTGCCAATTCCAGCTTTTTGTTAACTGCATTTTTTTAATTGAACTCACTCAGTCTCTCTGTGCACTGGGCATCAGTGCCAGTGGGCACTGGGTAGTTTTGCAGACTCAAGTATATTGGGACAGTGGGTGTCTGTGAAGCCAAATCCCCAGTGGGTCTCTTTTGTAGTTAAAATCTCGGTGTGTGCACACACATCACATTAGTGCACATCAAGGCACTGTGCCTGTCAGTAGCCAGTTTTGCAGACTCAAGTATATTGGGACAGTGGGTGTCTGTGAAGCCAAATCCTCAGTGGGCCTCTTTTGGAAATAATTCTTTTAATTGAAATCCCTAGTAGGCAGTGACATTAAATCCATAATGTCAGGGAAAGCTAGATGTGGTCGAGTGATTGGGACTGGCAGAGGAGGCACTTCAAAAGGCACTAGTGCTAGTCCCCCATTAAAGTTAAAAAGGGACCTGTTGCAATCTAAACTCTTTGGAGGGGCAGGCAGTTCCATCCAGAAAAAAATGAAATCTAAACATGATGCATCGCCACCACCTGTTTCTGACCCTGTAGTTTTGGAGGTGAGGGAAGGGGAGGCTGAGTCATGCAAGACAATATGTCGACACCCAAAAGCAGCAGTGGAACAGCAGTCTTGACTTAGCATTGACAATGTAGCGTAGGCACTGTTTGCTTCTGATTTTGAGGAAGAATCATCTTGTGTGGGATTCTCATCAGAAACAGAAGTAATAGCTGACGAAGTTTTAAGAGGATTCGTTAGTCCTGTCTTAGCCTCCACTTCAGTGCAGCAGGGGAGAGATGAAACTGATGATGATGAGGAGGAAGAGCAGTCAGCGCAGGCACAGAGTGTGACTGAGGCCCCTGGCATTGCTTCTCAGGGTGCACCCACTACTTCAACTCCAGTGCCAGCATCCACCCCCATGGCTTTACAGAAGGGAGGATCATGAAAGACATCTGTGATCTGGAGCCACTTTAAAGTGACGGGCTATTAGCAGATGCAAGCAAATGGAACATCTATCTAATATTGGCATGACGCATCATATGAAGAGGCAACACCCAACAACAGTACTGCCATCTGGGGAGAGTGGGAGTTCCAGTCAGGGGACCCCTTCCAAGCAGCGTAAAGTGGTTGAAAAGGAGCAGAGTCACCCCATGCCCTCAGTCCCTTCTAGCAGTCAGGTGGCAGGCCAGCAACCCCATGACATGTGGCAGAAGTGACAACCCACCATGGAGGAAATGGGGTGGAGTGCAGTAACGCTATCCCGGGGTAGGAGGCAGGCAGCCTCAAAAGTTGTAACCAGGAGCATTGGGGAAATGATTGCCCTTGATGACCAGCCCTTGCAGATAGTGGAGAATGTGGGTTTCAAGCATTTTCTGAAGGTTGTACTTCCAAATTACAAAGTCCCCTCCAGAACCACATTTAGCAGAAAGGTCATCTCCAGCCTGTACAAGCAGTGTCGCAGTCGCATCCAAGCGCTGCTAGCTAAGGCAGAGGTGAGTGTGCATTTCACCTGCGGTATCTGGACCTCCATGAATGCTGCATACACTTACCTCTCCCTGACAGCACACTGGTGGGACCTGGCTGAGGCAGGGGCAGGCAGCAAGTCTATTAGTGAACAAGTATCAGGGTGGAGGTGGGCTTTACTGCATACCCACCTGACAGACCAGGCCCATACCGCAGCCAATATTCTAGCATGCATCAGACAGATGTTGGAGGGCTGGCAACCACACCAGCAAGACAGGAATCCTCAGCCAGGGTTCTTTGTTACAGACAATGGTGCAAACATGGTAAAGGCAATAACCGACGGGGGCTTTCAGAACATCCAATGTTTTGCACACACTCTGCACCTGATAGTGAAGTCAGTTCTGGGGTTGGAGTCCAAGCACCATGAGAATGGATACCTGCAGGACTTAATACACAAGTGCAGGGACATAGCAGGGCACTTCCACAGAAGTGTGAAGGAGGGGCAGGTTCTCTGACAAAAGCAGACTGATTTGGAGATGCCTCACAAGCATCTCATTCAAGACATTGCCACCCGATGGAATTCCACCTATATGATGCTGCAGAGGTTAGTGGAGCTGCAGAGGTTAGTGGAGCTGCAGACACCCCTTCATGAACTTTCTGATTCAATGGACATAGGTGTGCAGAATCCCCTAGGGCATCATGATTGGTTAGTCATGAGTCAGCTGGTAAAAATCCTGCAGCCTTTCAGGGATGCCACGGAGGAGCTGAGTTCTAGAAGTGCCATCTTGACTGACATCATCCCTATTGTTAATTTCCTGGATGAAAATTTGGAGGCCTTTAAACAGGAAGAGGGAATGACAGCTGAGATGCTGCATTGCCTGGACGTTTTGCAGCAGCAGGTGCAAGAGAGATTAAGGCCTTTAACAGAACAGAACACATACATACTCGCCACAGTTTGTGATCCCCGTGTGAAAGGGAAACTCGCCCTACAGTACGATTGTCTCTTATTGGTGAAGGACCTGCTGTTAGCAAAAGTCAGATAACAGGAGCGCCATAGGCAGAGACAGATTAGGCGTGAAGCAAAGGAGGAAACAGCGGGCACTTCAGAGAGTTGTGCTAGCCCAAGCAGGAGCAGCACTATATCAGCGACAGCTAGTACCTTCTCCTCCTCCACTTCAGTACGCCAAAGGCATGTTGCCCATAAAGATTCATCTTTTGTGCTATGGGCTAGAGAGAAAGCAGCTGGCATGAGTGACTCTCAGCCCACCCAAGCAAAGGAGACACCAGCACAACTGTCAGTGACACGGTATCTCTCAGTGCCCACAGAGGACATGCAGACAGATCCGCTGGCATATTGGGCACACAAGTCCACTGTCTGGCCACACCTAGCCAAAATGGCTTAGCAATATCTGTCATGTCCACTAACCAGTGTGCCCAGTGAAAGTGTATTTTCAATAACAGGGGATATCATGAGCCCTCACTGCTCAAGGCTGGCACCAGAGTTGATGGAAATGCTAATATTTTTTAAAATAAACCTGCCTTTGCTTGGGTTTCCAAATTTTACCTGTGAATGACAAGATGAATAAAATGCTGTGCCTGTCCGTCCACTGTCCAGGCCATACGTCCCTACAAGGGCCTGACCTGAAATGCTGTGTCTGTCCATCCACAGTCCAGGTTGTATGTCCCTACAAGGGCCTGAATTCAAATGCTGTGCCTGTCCATCCACTGTCCAGGCCGTATGTCCCTACAAGGGCCTGACTGTCCACTGTCCAGGCCATATGTCCCTACAAGGGCCTGACCTCAAATGTTATGCCTGTCCATCCACTGTCCAGGCCGTACGTCCCCACAAGTGCCTGACCTCAAACACCGTGCCTGTCTGTCCACTGTCTAGGCCGTACGTCCCTACAAGGGCCTGACCTCAAACGCTGTGCCTGTCCATCCACTGTCTAGGCCGTATGTCCCTACAAGGGCCTGACCTCAAACGCTGTGCCTGTCCATCCACTGTCTAGGCCGTACGTCCCTACAAGGGCCTGACCTGAAATGCTATGCCTTTCTGAGTTTTGTTCTGGTATTTCTAATTTCAGTGCTTAAGTGCATAAGTACAGTTAACAGCTTCTGGGTATTCAGAAATAATCTCCAGCTTAGTTCTTGCTTCACAAATGGCAGTCTCTATTGCTCTAAAAGCATCCTCTATTGAATTATCTTTCAGAAATGAAAAAGATGCCATTTTCTTCTGGCAGTGAACCAGTTCAAGAAGAAGTGACAGATCAAACCACAACATACCTGCACAAAGGAAATCCTCTAATGCTGTGCCTGTCCATCCAGGATTTACATCTCTATGAGGGTTTGACCTCTAATGCTGTGCCTGTGCGTCCAGACCTTATGTCCCTAAAAGGGCTTGACCTTCATCCTCTAATGCTGTGCCTGCCTGTCTATCCAGGCCCTATGTCTCTACGAGGGTTTGACCTCTAATGCTATGCCTGTCCATCCAGGCCTTCTACCTATGAGGGCTTGACCTCTATCCTCAAATGCTGTGCCTGTCTGTCCAGGCTGTACGTCTCTACAAGGGTTTGACCTTGAATGCTGTGTCTGTCCATCCAGCCTTATGTCCCTAAAAGTGTTTGACCTCGATTGCTGTGCCTGTCCATCATGGCTTTATGCCCCTAAGAGGGCTTGACCTCTATCCTCAAATTCTGTGCCTACCCGTCCAGGTTGTACGTCTCTACAAGGGTTTGAGCTCGAATGCTGTGCCTGCCCGTCCAGGCCTTATGTCCCTGAAAGGGCTTGACCTCTAATGCTGTGCCTGTCTGTCCAGGCCTTATGTCCCTATGAGGGCTTGACCTCTATCCTCGAATGCTGTGCCTGCCTGTCCATCTACGCTTTATGCCCCTATGAGGGCTTGACTTCTATCCTCAAATGCTGTGCCTGCTTCTCCTTCCAGGCCTTATGTCTCTACGAGGGCTTGACCTCTAATGCTGTACCTTTCCGTCCAGGCCTTATGTCCCTACGAGGGCTTGACCTCTATCCTCGAATGCTGTGCCTGTCCATCTAGGCTGTACGTCTCTACAAGGGTTTGACCTTGAATGCTATGCTTGTCCGTCCAGGCTTTATGCCCCTACGAGGGCTTGACCTCTATCCTCGAATGCTGTGCCTGTCCATCCAGGATTTACATCTCTACAAGGGTTTGACCTCGAATGCTGTGCCTGTCCGTCCAGGCCTTATGTCCCTTCGTGTTTGACCTCGAATGTTGTGCCTGTCTGTCCAGGATTTACGCCTCTACGAGGGTTTGACCTCGAATGCTGTGCCTGTCCGTCACGGCTTTACGCCTCTACAAGGGTTTGACCTCGAATGCTGTGCCTGTCCATCCATGCCTTATGCCCCTAAAAGTGTTTGACGTCTAATGCTGTGCCTGTCCATCCAGGCTTTACGTCCCTATGAGGGCTTGACCTCTAATGCTGTGCCTGTCCATCCAGACTTTACAGCCCTACAAGGGTTTGACCTCTAACACTGTGCCTGACCATCCAGGTTCCCTTTCCTGATCAAAGGAAAGGGAACTCTCCCTGGGGTAGCCAGCCAGCCTATCTCTTAGTACCTGTTGACCTATGTTAAACCGCTGTTCACATTGAGACCTCCTCCACATTGTCACACTTTGAAAGCTCATGCTCCACTCTAGGGGCCAACCCATTGTGGGGAGCGCTTTCCTGCTCAAAGGAAAGGGAATTCTCCCCGGGTGTAGCCAGCCTATCTCTTAACAACCGCTGACCCATGTTGATCTGCTGTTCACATGGAAACCTCCTCCGCCTCTATCGTGAATATTCTCGTTTGTATGTCCACCAGATTTTAAAAGACCAGCAAGAGCTCACTAGACGCCAATGGAAACACCCCACTCTAGGGGTGAACCCATTCTAGGGAGCCCTTTCCTGCACAAAGGAAAGGGAACCCTCCCTGGGGCCAGCCTGTCTTGCCCCTATCAAAACCACAGGGACCAGACTACCTCCGCTCTGCCATCCTGTCCTGCCCCTATCAGCTTTCTGCCACTCTGCCTTGCTGCCATACACCAGATGACTCACTCAGCTCCTTGTGGTGTTCTTGCCACTATCATGGTTCCTCAGTGTGTTGGTGCTAGTCTTTCTGCTTGCTATGTTCCCCCTTCATTGTGCTGTAGGATGTTTATGCCACTTGTCTTGCCACTTTGCCTGTCATGCTGCCTTTGAGGGTTCATGCATCTGTTATCAGTGCTCTCTTTTGAAGCTGTGGTGTGTTTTTGACACTCTCGCTACTGCTTTGTGCCTCTGTTAAAGCACTCTTGCCACTTCTGGTACTCCTTTCCCCCTTTACAGTGCCTTAGGCTATTCATGCCACCTTGGTGCCACTTTGCCACAGTCTAAGTACCTAGGAGCTCTTTTCTTGTTCTGATGATTTCTCCCCAAACGTTTCACCAGAATTGATAAGAAAACCCCAATTCTGCAGCCAAAAATAGGCTGCAAATACTTTCCCCATTGACTTTAATGGGAATCAGAAAATGAATACAACTTATCAATGGATCGGGTCCCCCCTTTAACGAATGCAACACATTTGGGACCCGATGAATACGAATACCGAATCAGATGAATCTGTCCCTTCTGCATATCCCTATTCAACACTCATGATGCTAGCGCTTCCTCTAGGCTCATCTCATGCATTGCAAGATATCCAGCTAAAGGTTAGCCAAATCAGTAGGGGAAATATTCAAAAGCTGGCATTTAGATGATTATCTTGTGAGTTATCCAGCTAAATGCCTCTGAATATAGATCTTAATAATTCTTCTTTTAAATTCAATTGTAGAAACCAAATACTACAAGAAATGCAAAATATGTCATACAATGGTAAATCAGTGTAACTTAGTCCATTAACAAGGTAAGTAACACAGTATTTTTCAGATAGTTTAATTTTCCAGTTTTACAATATAGCTTCTTTTATCTGGAATGCTTGGGAATGAGGTCATAATGTTAGGATTCTTAGGTATGTGGGCCCTGGGCCAAGGTAAGAGATGGTACCGCCCATAAGGAGGAGCCCTGTGAGCCTCACCATCGAGAGGCAAGGTCTCAGATGACGTCAGACACAACTATAGGTTATAGTCTTTATTAAGGAATAGAGAGGCACTGTCCGAGGAGCGGGGAGTGCAGGAGAAAGTCTCAGAGTCTGTGCGATGGGGTATACCCAAGGGAATACCACTGTAGAGAAGATACAGCAATGGTTCACAGAGTGGGGTACAATGATGAGGCTCCTCAGTAGAGATGATATGGTGGTGGTCCGTGGAGCAGGGTATGTCGGTGAGCATTCCTAAGTGGAGGTGACACGGCAGTGGTCCACAGCGTGGGTACACCGATGAAGGTTCCTCACTTAGCGATGGCTCAGTAGTGGTCCATGGCATGGGGTACACCAATGAGGGTTCCACACTAGAGAGGGTCGGTAGTGTTCTGCAGCGTGGGGTACACCGATGAGGATTCCTCACTAGAGATGGTATGGTAGAGGTCTGCAGAGCAGAGGTACTCACAGTAGCGAAGGTTCCAAGAGAAGCCCTGGGAAAAGGAGCAAGTAGCAGTCCAAGGCGATAGGCCCTCTGAGGAGTGGATAGCCAGAGACGAGGAAAGGGCCCCCGAAGAGCGGGTACCTAGAACGTCTCATGCTGATGAGTCAGCAACAGGAACGGGAAGTCCGAGGTGAGCTAAGCGGATTCAGCAATGAGGGAACTCGTTGCCAAGTTGTCGGTAGGCAGGGCCAGCCGGCTTAAGTATCCTAGAGGGATGACATCATCCAGAGGGGACGCCCGTGAGGTTCCCACCATGACGTGCTTAAGACTGGCCCATGCACGCATGCGCCTAATGGATTCCAAGGGCAAGATGGCGGTCGTCAGCGTCCGTGCCGTTCAGGGAAACCTGGGAGTGGAAGGCAGGCCGGCAATAGCTGGCGGAGGCTGCGAGTCTTCCCAATGGAGTCAGTGCTGTGTAAAAAGAGGTGAGCAAGAGCGGTCGCAGCAGTCTGAAACTGATAGGCGTAACACACAATAGATTTTACCAGAAAACAGGAGTTTCCAACCCCACCCCTGGCCAGACCAAAACTCTCTCATGAACTGACCAGACACTCTCAGCTGTCTGAACCATGCAGTGCTGCATAGACCATCTGTGGAGTATCACACCATCCAAACAGTTGAACTGAGACTGTGAATCATGGTGGAAAGAGTGGCAACAAAGCAGCAGGTTTGAGAAGCGGAGAAGGGGAGCGATATCTGGTTGGGTTACAGGAACGGGCATGGAACAAGGGGCTTAGATTGGGTCAGACTGCAAGGGAGAGTAGGTGGAGAAGGAGAAAGGTATCTGTGACTGGGGATCCCTGTGAAGGTTAGAGACTCAAGAAAAAGCAGGTACCAAATTCCACATAAGAGATGTTTTTCTGAATATGGGATCATGTCCCGGAAGAACATTTTCTTTCAGATAATGTGAGTTTTCTGATAATGGAGTTTTAAATAACAGGTGTCCTTCTGTAGCTAGAATCAGTTTATATAATTTTGATGTTTTATCATTCCTATTTGTGTCAAGTTGTCCCTCATCAGACATAATAATAGTACAGAGCCCAAATTTCAAGCCTATCTGCAGTATAGCATTTGATTACATAAGTGGATGTACATACAGAATATTAATGCTAGTATTTTATAAACTGTGAAGCAGGAGCTGCACAGTTTATAAAATACAGCATATTTCTTCTCCATCAATACAAATATACTTGAAATCAGCAATGCATTGAAAGTGCATACTTTCTCTACTTATTTTAAAAACATGCACATATTTTTTCCAAATGCAAAAAATATATAAAATATATTCGTAAAACCCTGATTTATACGTGGAAGTAGCTATATTATAAAATATGTATGCATACTTGAAATCATCAGTTTGCCAATACCTATACCAGTCTACCTGGACTCTCTAGCACTTCACTCTGAACCTCCATCAGTTCATTCAGACCACCCACACAAAAACTGCAGACAATGATAACATTCAATTTCATTTGCATGAGTCACTTAGCGAGTGTAAAAATGTACAAATAAGTTCAGTAGTATATATGTGTAAAACTCTTACAAAATAGCAACTTGTGCACGTATTTCTGAATCCCACCTTTGAACGTCCCTAGACTGCCCTTTTTCCCTGGTAAAATTAATTTCACAATGTGAAGTTTATTTTAGTAAAGATGCTACTACTATTTTACAGGGATGTGCAATTGTTTCAAATGAATATGTAAAGAATGACGGATGAGGCTATTTTCTGTTTGTTATGAATAGAATGAACTGAAAGTAGCCTTGATGAAAATACCTGTATATTTTTATATTTCCATATTTACAAAATAAAAGAGCCTCCAGCATGACCAGGCCTCAGCCTACTCCAGTTGCTTAGGCCTGAGGCTAGGTCCCATAGTCAGTCCCTATGCCAGAGCCTGACCTGAGGCCCAGTCCCATCGCCAACGCCTAGGCTCTGAGCTGGGGCCCAGCACAAGGCAGGGTCTTATTGCAAAGGCCTAGGCCAAGGCTAGATGCTGGGGCCCAGCCTGAGGATCTTCTCTCTTACACCTCCAGCAAGGTTCAAGAACCTTGTTTGACTATGTCATGGAATTCAAAACCCTCACCTCTGAGCTCCAATGGGACTTTAAGTGCCTCCGGGCCATCTTCCTGGAGGGCCTTAGCCCATGAAACAAGGATGAACTTGCCGCTTGGGAATTACCCGAGTCCCTGGACTCTTTAAATGATCTCATGGGACGCATTGACCGTCGTCTGCTAGAACGCTCTGCAGAGGTTGGAACAGCCCAGAGAACCACGCCTGGCCCAATTCGGATCCACCGCACGTCTTCTCCTAAACCTGACAATATTGCATGCCATGCCAATATGTCCGGCCGATCTGGGAGACTTCCAGGCTAAGGTCCTGCAGGAGGACTTCTCCTAAGTCTGACCTCGCCCACTCCTCCAGTGACTTTGCCCGTCGCCATCAAAGTAAACAACCAAGAATTTCATACCCTGGCCCTTGTGGACTCCAGGGTCGGGGGAAACTTTATCCTGAAGCAACTGGTAGAACACCTCCGAATACCCACTGTCCGCTCTCCAATCCCTCTCCTTCTCTCATCCAGACAGGGAGAACCTCTGCCTGGGAGAGTTGCGTTTTCCACGACTCACATCCAATTCCGCACTGGGTCACTCCATGTAGAAACCCTACCTTTTTTCATTTTAGAAAAAGCCATACACCCAGTGGTCTTTGGTCTGCCATGGCTTCAGCAGCACTCCCCACAATTTGATTGGGTCAGTCTACAACTCTGTCGCTGGGGCTCTTCTTGCCATCACAAGTCCCTGGATTCCATCATGCCCATACAGTGTTTTTCCACTATGGTATCCCTGCCCAACCTTCCTTCGCAATACTCCTCATTTGTGGTCGTCTTCTCAAAAAGGGCTGCGGATGTCCTGCATCCTCATCGCCCATACGACTGTGCGATCAATTTGTTACCTAATTCAGAACCTCCCGGGGACAGGTTTATCCGTTGTCCATCTCAGAAACCCTAGCCATGTCTGAATATATTCAGGAGAAGCTGGCAAAAGACTTCATCTGGCCCTCTAAGTCACCCACCGGTGCAGGTTTTTTTTTGTGGGCAAGAAAGACGGTTCCCTCTGACCATGTATCAACTATCGTAGTCTAAATGACATCACCATCAAAGATCGCTACCCGCTGCCTCTGATTGCTGAACTTTTGATAGACTCCAAGGGGCAAGGATATTTACTAAGTTGGACCTCAGGGGAGCTTACAACTTAGTTCGCATCCATCAAGGTGACGAATGGGAAACAGCATTCAACACACGTGATGGACACTTTGAGTACTTGGTCATGCCATTTGGCCTCTGTAACTCCCCAGCAGTGTTTCAAAACATGATGAATGAGGTCTTTAGGGATATGCTGTACCAATGTGTTGTAGTCTACTTAGACGACATCTTGGTGTTTTCTCACGATCTTCAAATCCACCGCCATGATGTCAGCCGAGTTCTTCAACGACTGTGGGAAAATCACTTATATGCCAAACTGGAGAAATGCTGTTTTGAAAAAGGGACTGTCTTATTCCTCGGATATATAGTCTCCAGTCAAGGCTTTCAAATGGACCCCCAGAAAACTATGAGCATCCAAAACTAGCCTCAACCTACTGGTCTTAAGGCCTTACGAAGGTTCCTCGGCTTCACGAACTACTATAGGTCATTTATTCCACCTTACTCAACCTTGACTGCCCCACTTACTGCCATGACTCGAAAAGGGGCCTTTCAGGACCTCAAAGAGGCCTTTCTTCAAGAACCATGCCTTCACCACCCAGACCCACGGCATCTGTTCATCGTCAAGGTGGATGCTTCTGATGTCGGAGTTGGGGCCATGCTTAGTCAGTAGTCAACTAATCACACATTACATCCCTGCTCCTTCTTCTCACGGCAATTTACTCCGGCTGAACACAACTATGCAACTGGAGACAAGGAACTACTGGCTATAAAACTAGCTTTTGAAGAATGGCGCCCGTGGCTGGAAGGGGCTCAGCATCAAATAACGGTGTATACCGATCATAGGAATTTAGAATATCTCCATCACGCCCAATGGCTGAACCACCGTCAGGCCCGATGGTTGTTGTTTTTTACGTGATTTAATTTTGTGTTGCGATACTGCCCAGGTGACAAGAATGCTCGAGCCGATGCTCTCTCTCGCTCTTTTGTCCCAGATGACGTTCCAGAGGCTCCCCAGCATATCATCGACCCAGCTAGAGTACTACTCTCTACCACTGTGCCCATACCCCCAGAGAAAACTGTGGTTCCTCGCCAGCTCCAGCACATGATGGGCGCATGATTCGCTGACGGCAGGGCACCCTGGTCAGGCCCGAACGCTTTCTACCTTACTGAGGTACTATTGGTGGCCCACGATCAAAAAAGACACACAGGCATAAGTGGAAGCCTGTCCTACGTGTGCCTGGCACAAGCCCCTCATTGGTCGTCCTTGAGATATTTGCAGCCACTTCCTGCACCGGATGAACCGTGGATCCATATAGCCACAGACTTCATTGTGGATCTCCCCCTCTCGGGTGACAACAACACAATTTGGATCACGGTAGACATCTTCTCAAAGATGGCACACTTCATTGCACTTCCAGGTCTGCTATCTGCCCCCGAGTTAGCTAACATGTTCGTCCGGCATATCTTCAGGCTGCACGGACTGGCTAAACACATATTCTCTGACCGCGGAGTCCAGTTCACAGCTCATTTTTGGAAATCCCTCTGCTGGAAGTTCGACATTTCCTTAGACCTGACTTCCGCGTATCATCCCCAGGCTAATGGTAAGACTGAAAGAACCAATAGGATGCTTAAGCAGTTCCTTCAATCCTATGTGAACTTGTGGCAGAACGACTGGGCTGACCTCTTCCCCTGGGCAGAGTTTGCATTGAATTCGCACCTATCCGCCTCTACAGGATCTCTCCCTCCCAGGTGGTCTATGGATGACAACCACTGCCTCCTCTATCACTTCCATTAGCGGTTCCGTCACCCGCAGCTCAGGTGATCACTCAGGAGTTACACCAATTATGGAATCACACTAAACAATTGCTTCAAAAGGCCGCTCAAACCTCCAAAAGGTTTTATGACGCCCATCACTGGGAAGCCCCACGCTTCAAACCAGGGGACATGGTCTGGTTAAGTACCCATTTCGTACAACTCAAGCTACCATCAGTCCGTTTTGCACCCAGATGCATTGGACCTTTTCCAGTCCTTTGCCAACTGGGCCCGGTCACATACAGCCTTCGCTTGCCCTCATCCCTCAGAATCCACAATGCCTTTCACATATCGCTCCTGAAACCTCTGGTCCTATCCGTCTTCTCCCGAAAGCCACCGGAACCTCAGGCCGTATCTTTTGAAGCATACGTCACATATCAGGATCAGGATGTGCTGGATGTCAGGAGACAAGGAAAGAGATGGGAATACCTGCTATCGTGGGAGGGCTTCAGCCCTGAGAAAATAGTTGGGAGCCTATCGCCAGTATTTTGGACAATGACCTTCTCTCTCAGTTCCACAAGGTCCATCCTTCCAAACCAAAACCCCCGAGGAGGCGCCCTAAGAAGGGGGGTACTGTTATGCGTGCTGGCCGCGGCTATCGGCAGCCGGTCCCCCTTACCTCCTTCGCCAATGCCAGGAACTCCGTCGGGACCCGCACAGTCGCGGGGAGACACCCCCGCTGTGCATGCGCCAGATCCCAGCTGCTTTTGCGGCTTCCGCCGCCGGACCTATACCCCCTCCTGCGGCGGTGGAGATGACCGCCGACCTCCTCTTTACGGAACAGGGCCGCAGACCAATTCCTCCGGCAGCTCTCTCCGGCCCAGGCCCTTCCTAGGTGTGCGGCCATGCCTCCTGCAGAAATTTAAAGGACCAGCTTCACGAATTTCAGTCCAGCTCATGGGTGACGTCTGGAGCCTGGGGCTATTTCAAGGGGCCTCCTCTTCCGGTTCCTCGACTTGGCAACGAGTCTGCTTCACTTTTGTGAAGTCATTCTGCTCCGGTGGAGTCCTATATCCTGAGTTCTGTTCCTGTTCCTGTTTCCCGAGTCCGATCCTGCCACTAGAGTCCTATTCCTGCATTCCACACCTTCTTCCTGCTCCAGTTCCCATACTTAGTCTTCTTCAGACGAATTTCTTGGCTTCGACCTCGGACTGGCTTTCGGCGACCATCTGGCTTCTGACTCTGGACTGGATATCGGCGACTCTCTGGCTTTAGACATCGGACTGGCTATCGGCGACCCTTGGGCTTCTGATCTTGGACTGTTCTTGGACGACTCCGCTGACGCTTACCACTCTCTCAACAGGGTCCCACCTAAGACCAGCCAGCCCCCGAACCCAAGGGCTCAACCTGCAGGGAATGGGGTGGTATTGGCGAAGTTCCAGCCGGCCCTCTGCACCAGCCAAGCCTCGCCTTCTGACGGTGGGGACCTGCGGGCGTTCACCCTCTCAGGTTGCACCAACCTCACCTCGGGCAAGGGGTCCACACTCTTATCTGTCGCCACAACAAGAACTGGCTGTTCCCATCTGTTGGACCATGTTTTTCTCCTCCTTAGGGTTTTCTGAACTAGAAAGAGTAAGGTGTGAGCTGCAGACACTCCTTCCTCATAGGCTTCTGGTTAAAAAATGGTGCTGGCTCACCATGGAGTGGTGCCATTTTGTTCTACAGCCATACAACAAAGTGGAACTGATCTCAGGACAGGCTAGCACCATTTTCAAACCAGGAGCTGGTGAGGCAGGAATGACTGGGAATTGTCCTGACCCTTTCTACATCAGAGAACCCTGTGGAAAGGGTAAGCATAGACTAGGGTGGAGGACCGTTCTTAGGGGAAGGCAGGAGGGATGGGGGAAAATTTATAGTTGCTAAGTTTTTTACATTGATTTTCCCAAAGAAAAAACTAATTTGGGAGGGTTTTGTTTGTTTTTAAATGAGGTAAAACCCCCAAGGTATTTGCATTTTCATTTTGTTTAAAAACAAATGCACACCTCTGTTGTAAAATTTGTCATAGCTCTGGGGGTGGGGAACCCAAGCCATTTGAGGGGTGCCTATAACCTATGGTATTGAGTAGGCAGAATTTTGTGCCATTGGTGAGGCACAGAGGAGGTGTTACAATGGAGGGTGCAGTCAGGTGTGGTGGATTGCATTTTGTAGTGGGAGCCTCCTACATTCGGCCGTGGCAGTAGGAGGCCTCTGGTAATGGCAGGAGATTGCTGGACCGTGCCTGAAAAGGGGTAGGTTGAAGGCAGTTCATTGTCAGGACATGGTGGAGGGGCTCTCCAAGCACTGGGTTGGATTTGGGGATATGTACTTATTTGTAACGTGTTCTGGCTTGGGTTAGTGTTTGTTCTTTGCATGCTGCTATGGCCTTTGTTATTTATTGTTTGAATGTGTGAAGGGGGAGTGGGAGAGTGGGGCAGCACAGAGCCCTAGCTGCCCACATTAGAGAAAACACGATTTGAATGTTGCCCACCTTCCATGTGGGCAAAACATATGCACACATGGAAGCGTGTGCACTTCTGTCCGAAGGGAAAAAGGACCGGGGTTAGATTGGGTTAGAGAACGTACACAAATTGATTTCATTTTCAAATCACTGTGCGTTCTTCCCAGCATGTACTTTCCTCCTGCTCCCATGCAGATATAAAGTATATGGGTATAAAATCCTGTGGTGTGAGCACCAGACTTGTGGGATTTCAATATTGTCCTAATCACTTACAGTATTGTGCAGTAAACTGAGTCATTTCGATCTGCTTATGCAATACATCTCGTAAGTCTACATGTATTTTTTTAATTCAATTTTAACCTAATCTTTCCCATCAAAATTAGGATATGTAGTAGATGGAGAGAGGGTTTGGATAAACCTGGAGGGTCTGTATTGCTTCTGACTCAGAAAGGAAAAGGTTTAGATTTAATGCAAACCCCTTGACCCAGTACTCAACCTTCTATGCTAAGTGCATCATGATTCTATTCCCAATGTTGAGCAAGTTTTAGACTGCATTCTTCGTACTGAAAAACATTTAGTCTGTATGCGCAGAATCCTTGAAGAATAGGTGTCTATCCCTTAACAATAAGATTACTTTTTTGAATGCTGCGGAACTTCTTGTATTTTCCAATTTAATGACTAATGGTTAAAACACCCCCCCCCCAAAAAAAAAAACCAAAAACCAACCTATTTAACCATAATTATTTGATTAACATAATTATCACTTCTCTACATCACTGGAAATTGCTGCTCATCACCTGTCAAATGCACACGTCATTCTTTATAAATTAATTTCTTAATAGCAAAACAATTTAAAGCTCTGTACTGTGCCAAAGTTTGTTTCCTTCAAAGTTTGCAATAATAAATAATAATTGTACTTTTCTTTTGTTATTTGTCTCCTATCCACATCATTATTGGGCTCATACAAAATCTAAAAATAATTCCTCCTTGTCCTGCTAGACCAGTCCAGACAGTGGGATTTGTCCCTCCCCCACAAATAACAGACGGAGGCAGAGTTTAAGAATCTTACAGTTGTTCTCTGCCTCCAGCAAATGGTAGGTGGAACTGTTCCAGCAGCAGAGGAGGAAGTAGCACTGGGTTGACTTCACGAGGGCCTGCCAGGGCCCGAGTTGGGGATCCTCCTCAGGATGACCGTACTCCTAGGGTTGCTTTTCCTTCCCCAGGATGATCAGGCTGCATTTCCCTTTTTGGAATAGGAGGACTACTTAAATAAAAAAAATCTAACTAAAAACATGCAGGAGCAAGCATTTTAGAGGCTCTGATCATGAACCTGGCTTGAATCACCCCCTGAAGAACTGTGAGTAGCGGAGGTATGGAAAGGGGAAAAAGTGCTTAAGTTGTGGAGCCCAATGCATGCCAATTGTCGTGAGCTCGTTTTGTTAAAATTGCGATGGTGGGAGAGGGGAGCCGCAGCAGAGCAGGAAATTTGAGAAGACCCCTTGGGGCAGCGCAGCTCAGTGGCACCAGTGTTTTCTGTCATTTTTGAGCAGGGAAATGCAACTGGAAGGAGTTTGAGGCATTCCTCCTCAGAGTGGAGGAAGGAGTTAGGGCCCATGGAGGCCTGCACTCAAGGGAGTTGCCCAACAGAACTGAAAAGGATTTCGCAACAGAATTTGTGCTCATTATGCACAAGGCTTACTGCCAGATGAAGGGCAGTTCAGCCCAAACAAGGAACTCCAAGGTGATAGCTAAAGCCAGAGGAATGCTGAACTGAATAGAGAGAGCAATAAGCAGTAAGAAAAAGGAAGTGGTGATACCCTTGTACAAGGTCTTGGTGTACTATGTGCAGTACTGGAGCCTGTACCTCAAAAAGTATAGAGACAGGAAGGAGGCAGTTCAAAGAAGGGCAACCAAAATGGTGTGAGGTCTGTATCAGAAGATTTATGAGGAGAGGCTGAAGATCTGAACATGTACACCTTGGAAGAAAGGATATGCAGGGGAGATATGATACAGACCTTCAGATACCTGAAAGGTTTTAATGTTGCATGAACTTTGAACCTTTTTCGTTTAAAAGGAAACAGTAGAACTAGAGGTCATAAAGACTCAGAACCAACATAAGGAAATATTTTTTTTCTCGGAGAAGGTGGTGGATGCCTGGAATACCCTTCTGGAAGAGGTGGTAGGATGAAAACAGTAAACAAATTTAAAAGGGCATAGGATAAACACTGTGGATCTCTAAAGGCTTGTGGATGATAATGAAGAAGAGGGTGCATGGGAGTAACCTGCACGGAGCGGCAGTTAGTACCCTTGACAGAAAGCATGAGGATTACTACGCTTAACCAATTAGCCTTGATACTTGTGATGCAACTGCAACATTGCTCTCTGCTTAGATGATGGTGGTGGTAGGGAGAGGGGTATTGGATTCTGAAGACAGCCAATGCTGGGCCCAGACTTTTATGGTCTGGGGTACTCTTACGCTGACGTTAGGGATAAAGCACAGGACTGCTTCTATGGCCAAGACCAAATGCAAAACACGTTCAAGCAGCATTGTCTGAATTATCAGGAAGGCTGCTTACTATATAAAAATGTTGCTAGCAGTAATTTTGTTATGGGTTTGACAGTTGCTTGGTTTTAATTATAAGTATTACTAACCTTAACATAAGGCATAACCTGTACGGAGCGGTTGTTACTACCCTTAAGACATATGGAGTAACCTGCACAGAACACCAGTTATTTATCTTAACAGACATATGGGGGTAACTTGCATGGAACGGCAGTTACTACCATAATAAACTTGCTGAGCAGACTGGATGAACTATTTGGTGTTATTCTGCGACAATATTATGCTACTATATATCCCATACCAGAGTCTCCTGAGGTAAGTGAACCCTTGTGGAAAAGGCGAAAGTTTAAGACAGATGAGGAAGAGCCTTGAAGGGCAGGAGAGAACTGGTTTCAGAGAAGGAAGAAGATTTCTCTCAAGGGGAATCCCAGGAGGAAGGGGAGGAGGAAGGAGATCATAGGTTCTACCTGAATGCTTCAGCAGAGAGACTCTTTAGGGCACAGGAGCTAGGGGTGCTCATTACCAAAGTCTTACATGTCCTGAGGCTATCTGAGGAACAGTCAAAGGAGGAAACACCAAGAGGTGACCCAATCCTGAAACCTGCTAAAGCCTTTCCTATTCATTCAGTCATCCAGGATATATCATCTGAATGGGATACTCTGGAAATCAGACTAGCAAAAAGACGATGAAGAAGTTGTATGTGACAGAACAGGAGATTATGAATATATTTCTTTCCTTACTGAAAGTGGATGCAGCAGTTTTCTCCGCGGCAAGGAAACAATTATTCCTTTCGAAGGAGGTATGGCCTTGAAAGACCTCCAAGACAGAGAAATAGAGGACCTGCTGAAGAGGGGTATGCCGTAAGGACATTGGTTCACTGGATTCAGTAGCCCCATTGGTGGGAGATGGTGAAAATTCCCAAGCTGGAAACGCTGAAGAATCTGTGGTAGCATACGTAGCAGATACCCTTTATGATACTATCAGGATCAGGAACAGCAGGATCAGGAATGCAGCAACTAGTGACTCAGAAGAGTGAACCTCCTTGCAAGGCAAAGCATAGAAGCAGCTGCTGGGTTTAAATACCCAGTGGATTTTGAAGTCATCCTAGGGGCCGGGCCAGGGTTTTCCTCCATGGCCCCTTAAAATCCGGAGCCCTTGCGCGCACGCACGCCTAAGAGGTGGGGTTTGCAGCAGGAGCTTGGCGGTGTCTCCCTCGTGGAGATGCCGCCATGGAGAGGCCCAGCCATGGCCTGGGGAAGGCCGGAGAACGCCGTGACTTGGCAGGAGCCGACAGCAAGGCAGGTGAGAGCCCAGCAGCATCCCACAGCCGGGATTCATAACAGTACCCCCCCTCTTACGCCCCCTCCTTGGAGGTCTAGGCTTATCCGGGTGGTCTTGATGAAATTGGGAAAGGAGGGATTTATCTAGGATGTTGACAGCAGGCTCCCATGTGTTGTCTTCAGGACCACATCCTTCCCAAGACAATAAGTATTCCCATCTTCAGTACGTAAAGTCACAGGTTTTGTCGTAGCAGAGACATACCCTGGAAGTAATGATCCATAGATAGAAGAAATTCATAGTGGGGGTTTGCAAGGAAGCACAGAGAGTTGCTGCTGTAGCACCAGGTCAGCAAGAATGAAGTTCCCTCCTGCTCCGGAGTCCACGAAGGCAAGGGTGGAGAAGGTACCTCCAGGATATTCGATGGTAACAGGCACTGTACATTGAGGAGCAGGATTGACACAGCCTAGGGACAGCTCCCCGAGGAACCCTAGGCCCTGGAGTTTCCTGGCTGCTCACCACACTGAGCCAGTAAATGGCCCTTGCCTCCACAATACAGGCAAAGACCTAGTGATCAGCGCTGTCTTCTCTCCTCAGGCGTAAGAGGACTACGCCCCAATTGCATGGGTTCGTCACCCTGATTGTTTGAGGGGGAAGAGGAAGAAGACATAGGCTGGGAGAAGGCCAGAGCCAGCGTGACTGGCCTTTGGGCTGGTTTTACCTCTCGTGCCCATTGTTGGATCCTGCGATCAATCCTTCCTGCCAGATCAATCAGGCTTTCGAGATCGTCAGAAAGATCTCTTGCCGCAAGTTCATCTTTAATGCAAGAAGACAGCCCTTCCAGAAATATGCTGCATAGGCTGTCCTCGCACCAACCCAGCTCGGTGGACAGGGTCCGAAACTCAATAGCATAATCCGCCAGTGGTCGAGAGGCTTGTCGTAATTGCAGAAGTTTCGCAGCTGCGGTGGACTGGTGAGCTGGTTCGCCAAATACTTGTTTGAAGCTGTGTACGAATTGTTGAAGATTTCCCAGCAGAGAGTCATTATGCTCCCATAATGGGGAGGCCCAAGCCAGGGCCCTCCCATCCAGCAAGGATAATATGTAGGTGGTCTTCACCTGGTCAGAAGGAAACTGATTTGGCAGGAGAACAAACCGGATGAAGCAATGATTGAGAAAACCCCGACACTGCTTAGTCTCCCCTGTATAGCATGGAGGAGCAGGTAGATGCGTTGAAGCCGCTGGTCCGGGAACAGGAGCAGGTGTCGGAGGTGGAGTTGCCACCAGAGGAGTAGAATCCAGGCAATTCGCTAACTTTCAACAGTAGCTGCCAACACATCCAAGCAGTGTTGCTGTTGTTGTATCCTTTGAGTGATACCAGGTATGGCCTGGAGGCTGGAAAGGTCTGCCGGGTCCATGGCCTTGCAAACTGTTATGGAGTGGACCCTTGGGCCAGCTAGGAGATGATGAGAGGCTGCTGAGGGGTGGCTCACAGTGGAGTCCATAGCTGGGAGGCAGATCAAGGTCAGGAGACCAAATGGAGCTTCACCCACTGGAAGCCCAAGGTCCCCCTGGGTGGAGCCTTTGAGGACTCAGGCCACTTGAATGTAGTGCGGTCTCCTGGAGAAGAAGAGTCTGAAGAGAAGTCCGGGTCAAGGCAGGCGGACAAGAAATGAAGTCAGAGAGAGTCCAGAGGTCGTGGCAGGCGGCAGAGAAGCACCTGCCGTGGCAGGCGGCAGAGAAGCTGCCGGCCCCGACCAGTAGTCGGGGCAGGCAGCAGAACAGCGAAGGCCAGAGACGGACCAAGGATCAGGATGGGCAGCAGACACGGAGCACCAGAAGCAAAGCCGGTCAGGAACCAGGAAGACAAGCCAAGAGGAAGCTGGGACTGGAACGAGGACTTGGAAGCAGGAACTGGAGCAGGATCAGGAACAGCAGGATCAGGAATGCAGCAACTAGTGACTCAGAAGAGTGAACCTCCTTGCAAGGCAAAGCATAGAAGCAGCTGCTGGGTTTAAATACCCAGTGGCATCTGACGTCATCCTAGGGGCCGGGTCAGGGTTTCCCACCACGGCCCCTTTAAAACCCGAGCCCTTGTGCGCACGCCCACCTAAGAGGTGGGGTTTGCAGCAGGAGCTCGGCGGTGTCTCTGTCGTGGAGATGCTGCTGCGTAAAGGCCCAGATATGGCCCGGGGAAGGCCAGAGAACGCTGCAACTCGGCAGGAGCTGACAGCAAGGCAGGTGAGAGCCTGGCAGCATCCCGCGGCCAGGATTCATAACACTAGTTTGGGCAAACTTCCCTTTAAAGGGCAATTGCTGTGCGGAGAAGAAGTGGAGAAATTAGTGAAAAACATAAGGAAGTCCAAGCCGTAAAGGCTGCCAGAGGATGGGGGCAAAAGAATCGCCAAAGGACGCACGTGACGGTAGTGGCCTAGGGATGGCCGACAGTACAAATGGTCCAGAATCCAGAGAGAAAGGAATGTCAGACTGTCAGGGTGAAGTTAGCCTTTTCAAGGGGGCCAGGTGTAGCACAAGATAGGCCAACAGCAGAAATTCAGACTTCAACAAAGGCTTCTAATGATAGGGCGCAGGTCTACCTAGCACTCCCACCAGTGGTGGGGACATTGCAGAAATTCTTTCAGGAGTGGGCCAAGGTCATAGGAGATCTGTGGGTTCTCAACATTATAGACAGAGGTTATTAACCAGAACTAAAGTTTCCAGTATTAGAAAGTTTTCTGCCATCACCATGCAATACAACCAAAAGACAGACAGTATAGGTCACAATAAGCAGACTACTCGACATACTGGCAATAGTGCCAATCCCAACAAAAGACAGAAGGAAAGAAGCTTACTCCATTTATTTTGTGTTCCCAAAGAAGAAAGGAACTTTTGGACTGGTACTAGATTTAAAGTGGATAAATTAGTCCTTGAATATTCCGTATTTTTGCATGGAATCCTTGGGGATAGTAAAAGCGATAGTAAGAAAAAGAGAATTTCTATCCTCACTGAACCTCATGGAAGCGTACCTTCACATTCCAATCAGGAAAGGTTTTCAATGGTTTCTATGCTTTGTGATACCAGGCCTTACCTTTTGGACTCGCAACAGTGCTAAGAACTTTTACAAAAGTACTGGTGGTGGTGGCAGTTTTCTTACACAAAGAAGGAATCAAGATTCATCCCTATGTAGACAACTGGCTCGTAAGACCAGGCTCCTTCCAGGAGAGCTGTCAAGCAGCGTAAAGAGTGATTCAAGTGTTGGAAAAGCTGGGGGGTGAGTCAGGAAAAGCCCAGGTGGCACCAATATCAGACCCAGTCTCTGGTTTATCTAGAAGCACATTTCAACAGAAAGAGGGGAACAGTGTCACTGATGGAAGGCAGGATCAACAAATTACAACAGCATGTAAATGTAGTGATGAGTACCATAGCTCCCAAAGCACTTACAAATGCTAGGTTCAATGTCACCTGCAATCGAGACAGTGTCCTGGGATGAGAGCTTATATGAGACCATTGTAGAAGACCCTGTTGGCCAGAGGGGCCCTGCAATGCCAATATTTTGAGAAGAAACTCCTGATTAACATACAAATGAGACAGAACCTGGAGTGTTCTGCAGCAGTCAAAAAAGCAAACAGAATTTTAGGAATTATTAGGAAGGCAATGATGAATAAAACGGAAAATGTCATAATGCCTCTGTATTGCTCCATAGTGAGAATGTACCTTGAGTACTGTGTACAATTCTGGTCGCAGCATCTCAAAAGATACAATTGCACTGGAGAAGGTACAGAGAAGGACAACCAAAATGATAAAGGGCATGGAACGGCTCCACTATGAGGAAAAGCTAAAGAGGTTATGACTGTTCAGCTTGGAGAAGAGACGACTGAGAAGGGATATGATAGAGGTTTTTAAAATCATGAGAGGTCGAGAATGGGTAAATGTGAATCTGTTATTTACTCTTTCGGATAATAGAAGGACAAGGGGGCACTCCATGAAGTTAGCAAGTAGCACATTTAAAACTAATTGGAGAAAATTATTTTTCACTCAATGTACAATTAAGCTCTGGAATTTGCTGCCAGAGGATGTGGTTAGTACAGTTAGTGTAGCTGGGTTTAAAAAAGGTTTGGATAAGTTCTTGGAGGAGAAGTCCAATAACTGCTATTAATCAAGTTGACTTAGGGAATAGCCACTGCTATTACTGGCATCAGTAGCATGGGATCTACTTAGTTTTTGGGTACTTGCCAGATATTTGTAGCCTGGATTGGCCACTGTTAGAAACAGGATGCTGGGCTTGATGGACCCTTGATCTGACCCAGTATGACAATTTCTTATGTTTTTATGTTCTTATAAAAGGTCAATCTGACAAAGGAGTCCAGCTTAGAACCCCTGTGCTGGATCATAGTAACCACAGATGCCAGCAGCATAGGTTGGGGGATGCACTGTGAAGGGCAGGTGATGCAAGGTTCCTGGTCATAAAGAGAGGGATCATTCTCAATGAACAGATTAGAGACCAGAGCAGTCATGCTGGCTCTGATGCACTTCAGATTGAAGTTAGAACATAAAGCAGTCAGAATTATTTCCAACAATGCCACAACAATGGCCTATGTGAACAGACAAGGAGGGACGAAGAGTTTGCAGAAAGGGAAGGAGGTGACCAGGCTAATGTCATGGGCAGAAGAGCATCTCAAAGATATCTCAGCATCTCATATAGCAGGGATAGACAATGTGCAAGCAGATTTCCTCAGCCAACAGAAAGTGACTTTTGGCAGAAACATCATTCAAACAAATAGTAGATAGACATATTAGGGCATCTGCAATTGGATCTGATGGCAACCAGAAAAATGCTAAGGCAAGCAGCTTTTTCAGCCCGAAGAGAGAATGGAGGTCCAAAGGGATAGACGCACTATTCTAGAGATTGCCCGGGGATGTATTACTCTCTGTTTTTCCCCTGTGGCCGATGGCAGGAAAAGTCCTGAGAAGGATAACAGGCCATCAGGGTCAGATGATCCTAGTGGCACCAGATTGGCAAAGACTGCCATGGTTCGCAGACCTAATGAAATTAAAAATGGGAGAACCTATTAGGTTCAATGCAATAAGAGCTCCTGAAACAAGAGCCAGTTGTTATGGAGAATCCTTGTTGGTTCTCTCTTATAGCATGACTTTTGAGGGGGACAGGCTTAGAAAGAGAAGATATTCAGCCTGAGTAATTGCAACCCTGCTGAGAGCAAGAAAAAGTTCTACAGACCTATGTCAGGATTTGAAGGATTTTTAAAGACTGGTGCAAGTGAAGAAAACTATTACTACAGAGAGCAGAAGTACCTATGAATCTGCAATTCCTGAAAGATGGCCTGGATAAGGGTCTAGCAGTGAATTCATTGAGGGTTCAGATTACAGGGGACAGGTGAATGGAACCTCTACAGCAGCACAGCTGAACATAATGTGCTTCTTGAGGGAAGCAAAACACCTATGTTCCCCACTGAGACCCTTAGTACCACTGTGAGACCTGAATCTGGTCCTGAGAGCCTTATCGACAATATCGAGAGTGCCATTTGAACCCATCAAAGTTACAGCGAAGGACCTAACACCAAAGATGGTCTTTTTGGTAGCAATCTGTTCAGCATGAAGAATCTTGGAGTTATAGGCACTGTCATATAGGGATCCATATCTGTCTTTCTCAAATGATAAAGCAACTATCTGCTTTCCATCTGCTGATAGGAGGAACAAATCCCATTGTCTGGATTGGTTTGTCAGTACTCAAGGAAAGAAAATTAGCAGGTAAGCACTAATTGCATCTTTTCAGTACTTTATTCAGTACATTTTTTGAATATTTGAGCTATCTTCTTTCTTTAGACTGACATTTATTTATAAACAAAATTATATTTTTCACAGTTCAAGGCATGTTATGAATAAAGCATCCATAATAAATACATAAACAAGCAAAAAAGCACTTAAAAAATGGATAAGAATATGAGAGCAATATCACTTATCCTGGCCTGAAAAGCCGACACAGAAAATGCAACCAAAGTAAAAGACCTAACTAAAAGGTTTAAGAGTTACATTTTAATGCTTCCAGCTGTAGGCAAAGTCACCGTGATGCCAATTTTCAGACTCCTTATGGTGCTTGGAGGCCTTCAGCTACTTTGTACCCACAGGCTTGCAAGCCGATTTTTCAAAAGTAAACTCCCTATACAATATCCCTTTGAAAATCTCTCCCCCTATGGGAACCACAGGTACATAAGTGTAAGCACAATTTGCAGATACAAACTCCCCATTGGTATTTTGCTGGGATGATCCCAGTGCCACCCTGTTTTCCATTGCCGCCCCTTTTCCCTACATTAGGAGGTGCGAGAAGGGTGAGAAATTTTCAGAGGCTTTATACATAGGTTAATATCAGTTTGCCTACAGAAAATCCCTTTAAAAATTATCCCCTGTAATAGCAGATAAATTTTACAGTTAATATTTTAAAATTGTGTTTCTTTCTTCATATTGGAGGATATTTTCCTTAGAATATACCTCGTGTGACTAAGGATACTTTTTAAAAATAAGATCTTTGGTTTTTTTTTTTTTCCCTGACTGAGTATATTTTCAAAAATAAGATCTTTGGTTTTCTTTCTTTCTTTCTGCTCATATGATAAACTTACTTCTTACACAGTGAAAACAGAATAAAGGTCAGAATGATCTTTTTATTTATTTTGGTTGAGGCAATATCATCTCGCTAAAGACTAGTTTGCGATTGATCGCATTGACCAAGGATATTACAGATCCTGAATTTTATAATATATTTTGCTGTACATTCAAGAACTGAAGTTGTGTACTCCAATTTCAAGTGTGGCTAAGAAACTCAGTTTCCTACTACAGAAATTACAGAAGCTTTCACCAAGAAACAAGACAGTGCTTGGGAATGTAATTCTAACTGAAGGAGAAAAGGTGGATTGACTCTTAGCTGAAATAGTCCTCTCTGAGCTGCTTTCCTGGATGGTGGTGCCAGTGGTTTACAGTCTCTTATAAAGGAGAGATGCTTGAATTACTGGTTCAGAAATCTGCAGTGGCAATTACACTGATCTTTAAAGTAACAGAACAACCAGTGCTACAAATAAGTCGGTACAAGACAATGTCTGATAGTATGCCATCCTGGAAAGACACAGAGCCAGGTTGCCAGCGACACTCCACAGCAACTGAGGAGCAGGGGCATTGCCCAAGGGGCTAGTGTCCCTGACTATATTAGACAACAGAAAGCAGCAATTCTCTGCTTACTGCTCCAGATCTTCCCTTGCCAGGTAGCATGCAGGGAACAGGAAAGGAGGGGTAAGAATGGAGTGGACAGAGCTCAAAACAAAGCTAAGAAGAGCTACTCTGCTTTCTCATCCCTTCCTGTCATTTCCCATCTCCTCCTGTCCTGAATAGGGAAGGGATGAGCCTGGAGCATACAAAGCAGAGAGGGGAAAAGCTTCTCTGCTCCATAATCTGACCCTAGAAGTAAGAGCTTACAAGATAAATCCTACACCTCCAGTTCTGCAGACGGATGCTCTGGTTTACAGCAATAATCCTAGTAATGCCCCAATGTAATAAGACCTGAGTAAAATATGTACCTTGAACTTTAATGTACATTTCTTTACTGTGACATGATTTCTGAAACATATATTAAATGTGTGTGCGTGTGTGTCTGTGCGTGTGTGTATCTATTGTTGCGGCCTTTACTTGTCAATGAGAGGAGACGAACCGTGTCAGTGCATAAATAATAGATAGATATATACAGTGGATTTTATTCGGACCATCACCTGAACACTTTTCTTTGATTCATAAGCCCCTGAGGCAGCCACCATTGGTGGCGAAACTCGGCCAGAGTCGGGCACTTGTACATGATATTTTACGTCTCCATGATTAAAAATTGAAAAAGACTCTCTTGTGGCATCCACCATTTTGTTATTTCCCCACGGCTTCACTGGATCGCCTACCTTGTTGTTTTTTGGGTCCATTTCTTTACCGTGACATGATTTCTGAAACATATATTAAATGTGTGTGCGTGTGTGTCTGTGCGTGTGTGTATCTATTGTTGCGGGTTCATTGCTGGGGAAGTGTGGTGGACACCACCTCCAGGGTGATGCAGGATGGCATAAATAGGTGGTCCGGTGAGGCTTGGATAATGCTTGGACTGGAATTCAGGAACAGTGCATGGGCAAGGCTGGAACACAGCAACAGTATATGGCAAGGCTTGAACTTATGAACTGTATGCAGGCAGGGCTGGAAGTCAGGAACAGACTGGAGCTGTGTGGAGGTAAGAGTGAACTGGAACACAGGACAGAGTGTAGGTAAGTGTAGAACTGGAACAAGTAGAACAGAGGCTACGGGATGGACAGACTAAGACAGGACAGAACAGAAAAGGACAGAGTGTGGGTAAGTGTAGTACTGGAACAATTAGAACGGAGGCTAGGGCATGGACAGAACAGAACAGAATAGAACAGAAGGATGAACACAGAACATAAAACATAAAGCCCGAAGGTAACAATGCAAAAAGGCCCCAAGTGGCAAGACAGGAAAAGACCTAGAGAGGGAAAGAGAGAAGCCTAGAGAAGCTTCAGGTCTAGGCCAGAGATCAAGGATGACCAGATAGGCCGCGAGCTAGGAAAGGACCAAGAGGTACAAAGGCCTTAAGGCAAAGCTGATGAAATCCACCTCCCAAGGGTGATGGAGGTTAAAGAGCATGCTACCATTTAAGTGAACTGCAGCAGAAAAAAAAGACAATGCAGCTATGTAACATGAGCCACCAGCCCAGGAAACCTAGAATGAGATTGAAAAGGTTGCCAGACTCCTTACTATGAAGGTGCTTAAATGACTGTTGAATAGATGAGTCAGAGACTCAAGTAGGGGATTTGCTTGTCACAGCCCCCCTAGATTAGTGTTGGTAACTTGCAGTGAAATATTACTTCAAATCAACAGAACTATGACTGGAAAAGTCCTACATTGGAGAATACTGAACGAGAGAGGGATTTATTAGAAAAAATGTACTGAAACAGTCCTAGGAAGCAAACAGATTCTCATCCTGATTAACAAGGGAAGTCAGACCCTTGGGTACCCAGATCTTAGACAACAGAAAAAAAAAAAGACAGGCAGGATGAAAGGGTGTGCACATATTCCCTTCCCATGGTCCTGCCTGGGTCTTGGCCCTTTTGGCTGAGAGAAGCTGACTCATCTAGGATGGGTGACAGTAAATGACTGGCCATGAGTTTAACGGACCTAAAATCACAAAAAGCTGACACTGCGGAGGGCCTGAATCACTGAATGCTAATCAAGCCATGTGCCTAGTAGAGCTGTAAACCCAAGCTAGGAAAAGCCCTCCTAGTAAGGGAGAGGCATCGAAGGACAGCAACAGATCTGGAGATGGAGCAGTCCCACAGGAAGGGGACCCCAGTGGTAAATTGGGAGGTGACCCTGGGTCCCCCTTGAGTAATGGGACCCCAGCGGTAGATCAAGCAATCCCCCAGGAAGGGTACCCAAGTGGCAGATTAAGTGGTCCCCTGGAAGGGTGTAGACCCCAGCGGCAGATCAAGTGGTCCCCCAGGGGAGTGTGGACCCCAGCAGAAGAATGGGAGGGGACCCTTGGTACCCCTTGAGCAAGAGGACCCCAGCGGCAGATTGATCAGTCCCCCAGGAGGGTGTGGACCCCAGCAGATGACCGGGAGGTGACCCTGGATTCCTTTTGAGCAAGAGGACCTCAGTGGAAGATTGAGCTGTCCCTACGGAGGGTATGGACCCCAGCAGCAGATCAAGTGGTCCCCCAGGAGGACATGGACCTCAGCAGCCTTCCAGGAGGTGGAGGCGGGTCCCCCAAAAGGGTGTGGACCCCAGCATTGGCATGGACCTTTCAGTGGAGTGGAAGCGATACTGAGGATATGGCAATGGTTTAGATAAAATGGAGCCCCCCCCAGGCCGAAACTGACCACCAGTCCAGTTGCATCTTTTCATATGGGTGAGATTTGGGAAAAAATGGGGAGGATAATAACACTTGATTAAGTGGGAACTCAAGATGTCCTTTCAATTCTATATGATGATATACTATGGGGATCAAGAACCCCAAACTGACTAATATTAAATGTACTTGGTACCTTGTAAGAACGTATATAGTTGTGTGGCCTGAGACTAGATAAGACAAGTAGATAAATGTGCTGTTTGACATACAGTCTAATAAACCTGGATATATTTGTAAATACTGCCAGCCTTGTTTACAATTCCATTTGATTTCCTGGGGTGAAGGGAGGGAAATCCCACCCACTAACACCTTCTTACCCAGGTCGAGGCACCAGGTGCAAAGAACGTGATGACCGACTGAGTCTGCCCTGGGGGGGTTCCCACCAGGTCTGTCCTAGATCCAGGAATGCCTCGCAAGGTAAGTGGTCAAGGGGTTGTTACAAGGGGGCGTTACAGTGAGTTCAGAAGGCCCAAGGCCAAGAGACAAGGCAAGTCAAAGCCAGGATCAGAAGTCCCTAAGACCAAGAGATAAGGCAAGGTAAGGCCTGAAAAGTCCACAAGGCAGAAGTGGCTAGAGCAAGGAGCACATAGGAACTCAATGCTGAAATACTGAGGCAAGTGACAGACTGGTTTAAGTAATGCTGGAGTCTAGGTGTGATTCAGGCAGAAGAGAGTAGCTTGGCTAGCTGGGGAGTGTGCTCACGGACGTCCCTGGTAGAGCGGAGATTTAAGACCTGCTAGAGCATGAGACCAGGGAGGAGCTGGAGAGTACGGTACTCAGTGGAGTCTTCTGGGCAAGGGGAGGCTGCACAGCGTCCAGAACTGTAACATCTATATCTATAAATAGATAGATTGTATATAAAACAAAATTTAATATTGAGAGAGTAATTTTCAAACAGCTGATAATGAACACAGGGAGATTTATTTTGGTATTTAATAAACTGTGGGCTGCTGCTGCTACTACTACTACTGCTGCTTAACATTTCTGTAGTGCTACATGACATACACAGCACTGTACAAACATAGGGGCGGATTTTAAGAGCCCTGCTCGCCGGTAAGCCTATTTTACATAGGCCTACCGGCGCGCGCAGAGCCCCGGGACTCGCGTAAGTCCCGGGGTTCTCCGAGGGGGGCGTGTCGGGGGCGTGTCGGGGGGGCGGGCCCGGTCGTCGCGGCGTTTCGGGGGCGTGTCGGCAGCGTTTTGGGGGCGAGTACGGGGGCGTGGCTACGGCCCGGGGCGGTCCGGGGGTGTGGCCGCGCCCTCTGTACCCGCCCCCAGGTCGCGGCCCGGCGCGCAAGAGGCCCGCTGGCGCGCGGGGATTTACGCCTCCCGGAGGGAGGCGTAAATCCCCCGACAAAGGTAAGGGGGGGGTTTAGACAGGGCCGGGCATGTGGGTTAGGTAGGGGAAGGGAGGGGAAGATGAGGGGAGGGCAAAGGAAAGTTCCCTCCGAGGCCGCTCCGATTTCGGAGCGGCCTTGGAGGGAACGGGGGTAGGCTGTGCGGCTCGGCGCGCGCCAGCTATACAAAATCCATAGCCTTGCGCGCGCCGATCCAGGTTTTTAGCAGATACGCGCGGCTCCGCGCGTATCTACTAAAATCCAGCGTACTTTTGTTTGCGCCTGGAGCGCAAACAAAAGTAGGCTATTTGCGCTCCTTTTAAAATCCGCCCCATACTGCTACACAGTTTATAAAATACCTCATATTTCTGCTCCAACAGTACACGCATATGTTGTAGTATGCATGTATATTTGTAAAGTAGGAACACATCTCGTGCTGTCCTTGCAGAATGCTCATTCTTGCTTGTGTTACTAGAGAGCCAGTTAACCTTTGATACAACTTCAGATAACCAGATATTCAGATCTTAATTTCCCAAATCATTTATTAGACCAATGAATAACATTACACTCACTGTGATGAAATGAAGGCAAGAGAAAACTATACAAATTCCAGGGATTGTCACAGTTGTAATGATTTTCTTTGGATGTTTTAGTTGAATGTGATTGTAATTGAAGCTGGGATTGAAAATGATAAGAAGCCATGCTTTTCCTAAGGGAACTGTGAGGGAGAATTCAACAGCAGCTGGAAGCTTAGCTGGGAGCCTTTTTCAAACTGAAAAATCCCTCCTGAGGAACAGAAGTGTCCCCAGCCTTGGGGCAAAGAGACCAACTGGCAAAGGAGAAACACACTGAGTACATTAATGCAAAACAGGCAATGACCACAGGAAATTCAGAACAATCACAATGTAGCTCTAATGACCTATTAGAGCAAAGGTTACATGCCCTGCAGAGAAGTTAAGTTAAACAATTCAACAACAGGATACAGGGTGGTAGTGCAATCAGGAAAACATATAAAACACACTGTGAATACAGAACACTTCCTGCTTGGTATCGCAGATGCCACTATTTTCATGCATTGCATAAAACCCAAAGGAATATCAAAAGCATGCAATGCTCCATAGAGTTCAAATTAATACCAGTCTTTTGGGTGCAGAAATCAAAATGATTGCGGTTTATGGATCAATAGAGACTGGGGCTAGAGATCTTGTACTGCTGACTGCATAAATGTCACTCAGAAAAATGGTTAGGGCTTCATGGCTGAGATAACTTGGTTCAGTCTCTGAAGGCATAGTGTCCGATGCACTGTGAGATGTCCAATGAAGAAAGAGCACAATGAAGATGAGGGGCACTATAGTTTGCCTGAGTATTGTCCATTTAAAAGCAATGGTTGATCTGGCATGCTTCCAGTTTGTCCTTGAGTATGACGATAATAGAGTCAAGAGCAGTTACTTGTGGGTGGATCTCTGTGTCCAATCCAGGATTCGCAAGCTAGGGATCTGTTGTTGTTCTTTATAAGGAACTCAGGTCATGTTAGTCATGTCTGCATCAGACAAATTGTTAAAACAGACACTGTGGCATGGTCTGATGGCTTTTGATCAGTAGGCACATAATGCCACTGCTCTGGCCATGTCGACTTCCTGATGCACTTGACTCTCTTGCTTATATATATGTAGAACCTTATCATTTGATTGTGTATGTAGCCCTGCACTGCTTTGCCATCAGTATAGAACTTGACTGTGGTGTGCAGACCATCTATTTCATGTAGTATCAGGTCCACTATCTCCACTGCTAATACTGCCCTATATAATTCAAGTTGTGGTATGGTGTGGTTAAGCTGAAATTCTAGTTTAGCCTTGTCAAGGATAAATCCTATGTGGGATCTGCCTTCTGCATATATTGCCTTCAAATAGGCTATTTCAGCTTAGCATTTACAGAAACATTAAAAAATACACAGAGTTCTTTGTAGTGAGTTGCTGTGAGAGATATAGGAATATATATACAGGCAATCTGGAGCTGTTCAGGAGCTCACAGGGAGTTTTTCCACGGTTCCCTTTCTTATTTCTTCTCTGGGTGTAGTGGGTCATCCCATTCTTTTGTATCTGATGAAAGTTCTCTTAATAAAGATTTTCCTTGTATGTTGACTGTAGCCACAAATCCAAGCAGATTGTATAAGCTGTTTACTGTGGACAGAATGCGACAGCAGGTATATAGTTTTCCCTCATTTAAGACTTGAAATAGGATTGTGTCTCCTTTCAGGTCCCAATTTAGTCCAAGACTATGTTGGATTGGTGGTGTGTCAACCCTCTGATCGAAGTTTTTCAGATCTTTCGCATTGTCTAATGAAGCAAATGCCTTCATTACTTAGGCACTGTTGGTTTTTATGGAGCCTCAGATTAGCATCATCTAACATTGTTTGTGTTCTCTTTAGCAAGTTGATAGCTTCTTCTTCCATAGGTGGGGACTTTAATCCATTGTTCATATAAAATTCTCTTTCTATGAATTGTCTGGCATCTGTGCCATACTGCATTCTTCCTTCTTGTGCTGTCCTTCTGAGTCCATAGGTATCCACTGCAGATGATGGACTATTGCCAAAGACATGCACATGCATTTTATGCTCGACAATCGTGTTGCTAATCTTGTTGTCTTGGTACCAACGAAATTTTAGGGTCATGAGTCTTTGTGAACATGGAAACAGTAAAACATCTGTTGAATATCAGCCATGATAGCAATGGGCTCTTTTCTGAAATGAATTAAGAGAATGGTATATAACAAATTTGGGGAGGAACCAATGTTCTTCACCTTCCTTCAGAGGCAGAGCTGTCGTCACATGATCATTATTGAATATGTCCTTCATAAAGATCACAAAGTGGTTTCTTCTCCAGGGTCTGATGTAATGAGGTAAGTCGTGAAAGGGCCTGCTTTTTTGTTGGGAAATCGATGTCTGGGCATTTGGAATGGGAGGTGAGCAACCCGGCTTTCTGACTCATACATGAAGAATTCTTTGTCCATTATCTTTGGGAACCCCTTATCTTCCATTGAGAGGTCAGGTTTGCCATTGTCCTTTGTAGTTTGGAATTCTGTGTTTGCCCAATGCAAAGGCTTCTATACAAGTCTGAGGATGATGATTTGGCCTATCTTTATGGACAGGTATCTCTCTAATGGTTTGAATAAGGATGTGTGTCCATCCTTCAGTACATTAGTGGCAAAGGTATTAACTAGGAATGTGAATCGTTTTTCTATCAAATTGAAATAACGTACAATATTTCTAAATGTGTTAATATATCGGGTAAAAAAAGAAAAAAGTAACAAAAAAATAACAAAAATAAACGGTTTTTTGTTAGTGCGCGCTAATATGAGTTAGCGCGAACTAACCCAAAAAACAATTTTTTACTAAAAAATAAAAACGGGGATCCACGGGAAAACAATATTTTCCCGCGGCCAGATGATCCCGAAAACGGGAACGATTGGGCACCCGATTCACATCCCTAGTATTAAAAGTGACCAGATTATGCATTTTGTCAATGCAAACCATCTACTATTACCCATCCAAGGTCTAGATGATGAGCATAAGGAGTGTTGTGAGGATAATTGCACAAATGATGGATGTTGTGTAGCTCCAGGACATCTTTGTGAAAGAGGAGTACAATTTGAGCATCTTGATATAGGGGTGGGAGATGTTTAGCTATAGGTCTTAGATGGGGATAGTGCCATACCATTTCTGGTGTAGGAATTTCTCTCCTGTTGTTCAGAGTCTGGTTGTATTCTAGAAGAATGGGAAGTGGTGATCATATGCTGCCATTTGTCATCTCTATCACATAATCTTTTACTCTTCTCCCTCTACTATTCCTGCATATATTTTGAACATATATAGAGAGTAGTCTTCATGTATGTAAAACAAGTCAAAGAACTCTGATCTTGCCAGTGACTAGTTGCTTTGATCATCCATGATGGACATACATCTTTACTGACCTCTCAGGCTATCCCTTGGGTTATAATGTAGTTACATAAGAACATAAGATATACCATAGTGGGTCAGACCAATGGTCTATCAAGCCCAGCATCCAATTTCCAACAGTAGCCAATCCAAGTTACAAGTACCTGGCATGTACCCGAACATTAAATAGATCTCAAGCTACTATTCCTTACCGATTAATAGCAATTTTTGGATTTTTCCTTTAGGAACTTATTCAAACCTTTTTTAAACCCAGTTACACTAACTTCCATAAACACATCCTCTGGCAATGAATTCCAGAGCTTAGTTATGCACTAAGTGAAAAAGAATTTTCTTCAATTTGTTTTAAATGAGCTACTTGCTAACTTCATGGAATGCCCTCTGAGAGAGTAAATAACTGATTTACATTAACCTGTTCAAGTGCTTTCATGATTTTGTAGACCTCTATCATATCCCCTCTCAGTTGTTTCTTCTCCAAACTGAATAGCCCTAACTTCTTTAACCTTTCCTCATAGGGGAGCCATTCCATGCCCCGTATCATTTTGGTCGCCCTTCTCTAAACTTTCTCCAGTGCAACTATATCTTTTTGGAGATGTGGTGACCAGAATTGCTTACAGTATTTTGGAACAGGATCTTCTATAATGACATTCTCTGCAGACTTAAGTGCAATTGGGTATAATTTCAGGTAATAATATCTCTCTGCTACACTGTTTTCCCCACTCAATTAGGACAGAAGCTTCTTGGGAGTTAGAACTCGCAGCATCTGGGTGAAGGACTGTGACATGTCTATTGCTGTCACAATCTGTGCAATTAATGATGACTGCTTTGCATTCTGTAGAGAGATGGCTTGTTGAAGAGCAGCATCTGTAACAGATTTCATACTCAGAGCAAGTTTTTATGCTCTGTCAGATATTTCTCTCTAAAGCTACAGAATTGCTTAAGCGGGTGAAGATACTTATATAGAGGGCATTGTCTACATTCCTGCTTGTTGCTGAAGTAGGCGTAGAAGATATAGACATTGTGGATGACACAGGTTTTCTTGTGTTATCATACCTTGTAGCTGATCTTCCATTTCAAGGGAAGTTTCCATTGGTCACCTCTGAGGTATCATCTGATGCATCAAGCTTAAAATGTGGATCATTTCTTGTCACTGCTTGGTCCTGGATGAACTTTGTGAAAACTGTGAATGGATGACAGACAAAGCTATTCTTTAAATTATATCTTGAACCTTGGGAAACCCATTTTCTCTGCAGGCTGTGTGGCAGGTTCCCCAAAATTAAATTCATTCCATGAGCAGAGGTTCTCGACCACCCGCTGCTCTCCCCCCCCCCTTCACCTCAGCGAGATGAACACTGCTGCCGTTCCTGCCCGGGCTATCAGCACATTCAAGCCCAGAGGGGAACAGCAGCAGTGTTTTGTGGAAGCCGGCAACAGGAACGTGACCTTTTCTTCTTCCCGCCTTTGTGGCCCGGAAGAGGAAGTGATGTGTTCCGGGCACGTGGGAAGAAGACAAGGCCATGCCTGCATGCTTCTGCTGCAGAAGGAGCACGGCGCCACTGCCCCCCCCCCCCCCCCCCCCCGGCTCCGACCTCCCCTTCTCTTGCCAGTGCGACACCTGCAAGAAAATATAAAATTATAATAATTAAACTGCAAAAATAAAAAGGCTGGGGTGGGGAGAAAAGAATAAAATTACAATCTCAGCTGTTTGCTCTGTGCCGCGATCGATCGCAGCACAAGCAAACAGCTGAGTGCTGCCTTCTTAGCGCTGTGGGGCTGGGGAGGTCGCTCCTGCTGCAGTTTCCAGCCTGTCAGGACTCTGCTTTTAATAGCAGCATACCGGCTACCTTGTGCTGTAGCTGCTATGTGTGCTGTGGGTGGGGATGAGTGAGACAGAGAGTGAGTCAGCATGTGAGTAAGTGTATGAGAGAATGTGTGTGTAAGTAAGAGAAATGTGTGAGAGCAAGAGACTGCTCAGGAAAGTCACTGGTGTATGTGAGAGAAAGAGATTGGTCAGGTAGATGACTGTTGTGTGTGTGTATGTGAGAGATTGGTCAGGCAGGTGACTGGTGTGTGTGTGTGTGTGTGAGAGAGAGAGAGAGAGATTGGTCAGGCAGGTGACTGGTGTGTGTGTGTGTGAGAGAGAGATTGGTCAGGCAGGTGACTGGTGTGTAAGAGAGTGAGAGATTGGTCAGGCAGGTGACTGGTGTGTGTGAGAGAAAGAGAGATTGGTCAGCCAGGTGACTGGTATGTGTGAGAGAGAGAGATTGGTCAGGCAGGTGACTGGTGTGTGTGAGAGAGAAATAGATTGGTCAGGCAGGTGACTGATATGTGTGTGTGAGAGAGAAAGAGAGATTGGTCAGGCAGATGACTGGTGTGTGTGTGTGAGAGAGAGAAAGAGAGATTGGTCAGGCAGGTGACTGGTGTGTGTGTGTGTGAGAGAGAGAGAAAGAGATTGGTCAGGCAGGTGACTGGTGTGAGAGAGAGAGACTGGTAAGGTAGGTGACTGGTGTGTGTGTGTGTGAGAGAGAGAGAGAGAGAAAGGGAGCTTGGTCAGGCAGGTGACTGGTGTGTGTGTGTGTGCGTGCGTGTGTGTGAGATAGACTAGTCATGGACCCTAAGGAAGAAGAATGTGAGGACAGAGCTTCAGCAGCCCTTGCTGCTTCTGGTATGTGCTATTGGCCTACAATGGAAAGGAGTACAAGAGTTACTGGAGAGGGTAAGTAAATGTGGCTTTTTAAGTTTATCTTTCTTGATTGACTGCCATTTTAATTATTAGGTATTATGTGATGTGTCTGCTGTTAGAAATAGTTTATTGGTGTTTGGAGAATTTTTAATAATTTTGAAAATTTTTAATGATTGGATGTTCCATTTATCAGTTGTTTTGAAACATTTATTATATTCTAGTTTTAGAATTATTTTATATTTCTTGGGGAATGTATAAATAGAAATGTGGAGACAAAAACTGAACTGGAAACAGCAAGAAGCCAAACTCTGTATGAAGTAAAACAACGTAAAAACAAAAACATTAGCTTTATGGTCACTTTATTCTGATTTGGTGAGGGTCTGTCTGTGTTCTGCGTGTGTGACCTAGCTAAGGGTGTTCTGTGAGCTTGTAGTTTCTTGGCTTGTTCTGTTTTCCTAATAGGAGGTGTATTGGTGTTTAGGGCCTGGTGTAATTTTTGCAGTGCTGCCTTTTCATAGGTAGGGTTGTTACTGTTTGAGTTCCATAATATAGGTCTAACTTTGTGCATATTAGTTTGTGTACATTATTTCAGATCCTGGAAGTCTGATAGGTGCTATATTTTTGTTTGCACAGAATGCAGAGTGGCTTTTTTGGGTTTCCATTCCAGTTTCTGTTTCCATATTTGTAATTTGTGGTCTTTCTGTACTTGGTGAAGATTGATTCTGTGTGTGTGACCGAGATGAAGTATTTTACTAGCATGTAAGTATTTGTATCAATATTATTTGTTGTGTTTTCTCAATAGAACATGCATTGGTGGTAAATTACTGTTTTTTCATAAGGAGGGCTTTTGCACCTGGTAGGAGAGAGTGTTTATGTTGCTGTTATTGAGACGTCACCAGAAATATTTTTTTTTGTATGGTAAATTGAACGGGGAATGTCCTAGTTCTGCTCTGCACCCATTGTTGGGGGTCGAGGGGGTTCCTGTGGAATGCAGAGTGTTTGTTTACATTAGCCCCGTGATGGTCACATGTTCAGTGTGTCACGCATGTGAGAACCATCTGTGAGGTGTGTCCCGACCGAAAAAAGGTTGAGAACCACTGGTTTAGATTAATGAGGTCTGGGAGATATGGGTCAGCTTTGGCTACTTCCAGTTTTAGAAGCAAATCTCCAGGTTCTTGTAGTTTGTAGGGATGTGCACAATTTTATTTTTCATTTCGTTTTCGGAGTGGACCATTTTGGTCCACTCCCCGAACCTGGAAACTTTTTTCGTTTCGTTTTCGGAAACGTACCGAAACCCGCCCCCCCCACCCCACCCCAACCCTTCAAATTTACTTAATTACACCCCCCTCCCCCCCAAGACTTAATAAAAGCCCTGGTGGTCCAGCAGGGTCCCGAGAGCAATCTCTCCCTCTCGGGCCGTCGGTTGCCACTAATCAAAATGGCACCAGTGGCGCTTTGCCCTTACCATGTGACAGGGGCTACTGGTGCCATTGGTCGACCCCTGTCACATGGAAGGAGCAATGGATGGCTTGCGCAATTGCTCCCAAATCCCGACGAATAGGCAATTTCGTTGAAATGCCTAATAAGGGATGCTAAACCTATCATGGGTTTTTATTTGCATTTTAGCATGGGTTTTTCAGCTTTAATGTAGCCCTGGTATGTAAAAAGGGCTTTAGAGCCAAAAAAAACCCTGCACTAAATAACTCATGGCAGCCTCAGCTCATGGTGCATGCAAACTGCAGGGTAATCACCTAACTAGCTATTACCCTGCAATGCAAGGAGGCATGCTAAGCAAGAGACTGCCTAGCACGTCTCTTATTACCGTTAGAAATTTAATGCCTACTCAGTGGCAGGTATTAAACTTCATGTGGCTCACCTGACCAAAATCCCCTCCCCCACAAGGTCTGGCCCGATGGGCCAAGTGGTCTGGGTCGGACCCGGGGGTCTTCTACCTGAAATGGTGCATTGAGGTCCATGTCTTAAAACAGCCCTTTTCAGACTCTAAATCCCCTTTCCAGGCCAGGAACCCATGCAAGAGACCCTCCTCTGGCAAAGCTGTTCCCAATTGGTCCTTTTCACTGACACTTTCAAGACAGCCTAGATGACACCTAGATCCTTTTCCTGAGTGATGACTCTGAATGTGGAACCTTGCATTTTGTAGCTATAATTTGGGCTTCTCTTCCCTGTAGTACTTGTCTACTTCATTAAATTTCATTTTCCATTTGCATGCCCAGTCTCCCATTTTTGCAATATTCTCTTGCAATTTCTCATAATCCTCTTGTGATTTGACAACTTTGATTAATTTTGTGTCATCGGCAAATCTGATCACCTCACTTGTTGTTCCCATTTCCAGGACCTTTATAAATATATTAAAAAGCAACGGTCCCAGAACAGATCTCTGGGAGATTTCACTATTCAACTTTTTCCAATGGGAAAATTTACCATTTAGCCCTATTCTCTGGTTTCTATCTTTTAACTAGTTGGCAATCCATAATAGGACACTGCTACCTATCCCATGACTTTCTAATTTCCTAAAAAGTCTCTCATGAGGGACTTTGTCAAATGCTTTCTGGAAATCCAGATACACTATATCAACTGGCTCACCTTTATCCACGTTTATTTATGCCTTTATGATAGTTTCTACCATTTTGCCTGGCACAGACATTAAACTCAATGGTCAGTAATTTCCTGGATCATCCCTTGATCCCTTTTTAAAACTTGGCATTACATTGGCAATCTTCCAGTCTTCAGGTACCATAGATGATGTTATTGATAGTTTACAAATTTCCAATAGCAGGTCCACAAATTCATTTCTCAGTTCTTTCAGCAGATAAGATGTGATCCTTCTGCTGCCTCAGCCCAGCGAGGATGATAGAAATGATCCAAGAGGATGGTGAGGATTTAGTGTGGGGGGGGGGGGGGGGGGAGAGAAGGAGGGGGTGCCCACGAGACTGGAGTGTATGATGTTACTCTGGTGGGATAAGGGTCAAAAGGGGCTGGGGAGAGGGAGGAGGTGTCCATGGAGAGGAATGATGTTAGTTTGGGATATGATGTGTGTGTTCTGGGTTCTGGGGGCTCATATATTGATCTTTAACTCCTAGTATATTGACTTTGCCATTCAAGGTCAGTGTGCTAGAAATCAACTACAGCCCAGAACCAAAAGCTAAATGTAGTGCAGTAAGAGGTTATACATGATTCGGCTCCTGTCTCGGGCTTTTAGTAAACAGCATGGTGTGAGGGAGTGTAGAGCATACTCCCTCAGAACACCTTTGTTGTGTTCAGCAGTCCATAGGCTAACCCAGCCGCTAGCTCTTTAATATAGAACTTTAGAAACATAGCAATGATGGCAGAAAAGGATGAAATGGTCCATCAAGTCTGCCCAGCAAGCTTATGGTAGTATCTGCCGCACCATGCAGGTTACCTCCATGCTTATCAGTTTCCCAGACTGTAAAGTCAGGGTCCTCGGTTCCTGTCTATATCTAATTCCCTTTTACCCCTTGCCGTTGAAGCAGAGAGCATTGTTGGAGTTGCATCAAAAGTATCTGGCTTATTGGTTTCAGATAGTAACAGCCACATTGACAAGTTATCCCCATGATTATTTGTTCCCCAGAATGAAAAAATCTGGGCCCTTGTTGGTTGCTATCTGAATCCAATTCCCCCTTTCCCCCCTGCCATTGAAGCAGAGAACTATGTTGGAATTGCATCAACAGTATCAAGGCTTATTGGTTAAGGATAGTAACCACTAAACCAGCAAGTTACCCCATGCACTCTTTTCTTCAACTCCTTCCTCTAGCCTTTAGGGATCCACAGTGTTTATCCCATGCCTCTTAATTTTTTCACTGTTTTCATCTTCATCACCTCCTCCGGAAGGGCTTTCCAGCATCCACAACCCTCTCAGTGAAGAAATATTTCCTGAAATTGATTCTAAGTTGTCCTCCCTGAAATTTCATTTCATGACTCCTAGTTCTACTGATTTCTTTCCAATGGAAAAGATTTAACATTTGTGCATCATTAAAACCTTTCAGGTTTCTGAAGGACTGTATCATATTTCCTCTGTACCTCCTCTCTTCCACGGTATACATATTCAGATCTTTTAGCCTCTCCTCATAAGTCTTCCGATGCTAACACAACACCATTTTGGTCATACTTCTTTGGACTGTCTCCACCCTGTCTCTGTCTTTTTTGAGATACAAGCTCCAGTAATGAACACTGTACTCGAGGTGAGGCCTCACCAAGAACCTGTACAAGGGCATCACCTCCTCCTTTTTCTTATTGGTTTTTCATCTCTCTATGCAGCCCAGCATTCTTCTAGCTTTAGCTATCACCTTGTCACATTGCTTCGCCACTTTCAGATCACCAGACATTATCACCCCAAGGTCCCTCTCCCAGTCCATGCCCACTAGTCTTTCACTGCCCAGCACATACAGGCTCTTTTGGATTACCGCACCCAGATGCATGACTCTGCATTTCTTGGTATTAAATCCCAGCTGCAAAATCCTTGACCAGTCTTCAAGCTTTCTTAAATCACTTTTCATTTTCTATACTCCTTCAGGTGTGTCCAGTCTGATGCAGATCTTAGTATAATCTGCAAATAGACAAACTTTACCTTCTATTCCTTCTGCAATGTTGCTCACAAAGATATTGAACAGAACCGGTCCCAAAACCGATCCCTATGGCACTCCACTTAACACGGTTCTTTCCTCAGAGTAGTTTCCATTTACCATTACATGCTGCCTCCTGTCACTCAATGTTATGTAGACGGAGGAGAATGTGGACCCCCTTGCCCAAGGGGGAGTTGGTGCTACCTGCGAGGGCAAACCCCCACAGGTCCCCACCATCGGGAGGTGAGGCTGAACTGAAGCAAGGACCAGCTGGAGTTTCACCAATACCAACCCCGTTCCCCGTGGGTTGAGCCTTTGGGTGCCTGGGGCAGGCTGGTCTTAGGTGGGCCCTTGTGAAGACAGTGGAATTGACGATGTTCAGTCCCAGGTCGGAAGCCAGAGAGTCGCCATTAGTTGGTCCAGAGTCAGAAGCCAGAGAGTCGCCGATAGCCAATCCAAGTCAGAAGCCAAAGAGTCACCAATAGCCAATCCAGAGTCAGAAGCCAGAGAGTCGCCGATAGCCAATCCAAGTCAGAAGCCAGAAGATCCGTCCAAAGGAACCAAGGGAAGGAGCAAGGAACAAGGCTCGGAAGGCAGGAACAGGACTTGGAAGGCAGGAGCAGGAAATAAGACATCAACGCAGCTCAGAAGGCTCCATGGAGTAAAGCAGACTCATTGCCAAGTCGATGATCAGGAAGAGGAAGCTCCCATAAGTAGTACCTGGCTCCTGACATCATCCAAGAGGCTGGGCTACATCAAGGTGAGATGTCCCTTTAAGGACAGCTCTGGAGGTGTGGCTGCACATCTAGGGAGGGCCCTCCCCAACGTGGGCTGCAGGAACAGAGACTTGCGGCCTGGTGCCGCAAAGAGGAGGGTCGGGAATCGTCTCGGACGCCGCAGAGTGTGGCAACGATCCAGCAGCAGGATCTGCAGGCGTGGAAGAGGCCCGAGGCTCGTGACTGGAGTGACTCCCCACCGCCGTGCAACTGCCGATGCCCAGGGAGGAGATAAGAGGGGCCGACCACGGATGGCCGTGGCATCTATCACTCAACCAGTGTGCACTCGTGCCAAGGTCACTCCCAAGCTTTTCATTTTGTTCAATAGTCTCCTATGAGGGACTGTATCAAAAGCTTTACTAAAATCCAAATAAATCACATTGAGCGCTCTTCCCTGATCCAATTCTCTAGTCACCCAATCCAAAAAATCAATCAGATTAGTCTTACAGGATCTTCCCCTGGTGAAGCCATGCTGCTTCAGGTTGAGCAACCCACTGGATTGCAGCTAGTTTACTATCCTTTCCTTCCGCAGCTTCTCCATCAATTTTCCCACCATCAAGGTGAGGCTAACCAACCTGTAGTTTCCAGCCTCCTCTTTGTTACCACTCTTGTGAAGCGGGACCACCACTGCTCTTCTCCAATCTCACAGCACCTCTCCCGTTTTCAAGGATCTATTGAACAGGTCTTTCAGTGGAGCTGATAGCACATCTCTGACCTCTTTCAGTATCCTGGAATGTACCTCATCCAGCCCCATGCCTTGTCCATTTTCAGTTTTTCTATCTCTTCCCACACAGTTTCTACTATAAATGGGGTTCTGTCTACTCTACCCCCATTTATAGTTTTATCAACCAGTGATGGTCCTTCTCCAGGGTCTTCTTTAGTGTACACCGAACTGAAGTATTTGTTTAATATTTCTGCCATTTCTTCGTTGTTCTCCACACATTGATATTTGCCACCTTTCAATTTTACTATACCACTTCAGTCCTTTCTCTTATCTCTGATGTATCTGAAATATGTTTTCTCACCTCGCTTTACCTCTTTGGCAGTCCTTTCTTCTACCTATCCTTTTGCCTTCTTGATTTTTTTCTTAGTCTCATAAGAACATAAGAACATGCCTATACTGGGTCAAACCAAGGGTCCATCAAGCCCAGCATCCTGTTTCCAACAGTGGCCAATCCAAGTCATAAATACCTGGCAAGTACCCAAAAACTAAGTCTATTCCATGCTACTGTTGCTAGTAATAGCAGTGACTATTTTCTAAGTCAACTTAATTAATAGCAGGTAATGGACTTCTCCTCCAAGAATGTATCCAATCCTTTTTTAAACACAGCTATACTAACTGCACTAATCACATCCTCTGGCAACAAATTCCAGAGTTTAATTGTGAGTTGAGTGAAAAAGAACTTTCTCCCTCTGTTTCATCAGATATTCTTCCCTGTGTTCCCCTTTTTGGGATCCTTTATACTTTTGAACGCTATTCTTTTTGCTTTTATTTTTTCAGCCACTTCCTTTGAGAACCAGATCAGTTTCTTATTCCTCTTTTGTTTACTTTTGTTAACATATAGATTTGTTGCTTTTGTAATTGTTCCTTTTAGTTTCGCCCATGGTTGTGCCGCCCCTCTCATTTTCTCCCAGTCTTCTAGTTCTACCTCCAGAAATATCCCATTTTGACAAAGTCTGTATTTTTGAAATTCAAAACTCAGGTTTTCGTGAGACCTCTCTGTATCCTATTTCCGAAATCATATCGTACTGTTTGATGATCACTGGTGCTCAGATGGGCACCTGTCTGGAAATTAGAGACATTTTCCCCATTAGTGAATGCTAGATTGAATATAAATCGCTTTCTAGTGGGTTCTATTATCAATTGTTTGAACAGAGCCCCTTGGGCATCATCCACTATCTCTCTACTTCGGGTAGATTTTACAGAAGGAATTTTCCAGTTTACATATGGCAGATTAAAATGTATTTATTTAAAGTCTTTTCTATACCGTCGCTAAGTTATATACCATCGCAACAGTTTACAAGTAGGCACGCTGGGTCTCTGCCTCGTCTGGGTCCACCTGTCAACGGTGGGAACTTGCAAGGCTCCTCCCTGCAGATAGCACCAATCTTGCCTCAGTCCAAGGATCCATGAATAGAATATTTGGCAATCCTTTCATTTGACTTTTTGCTTTCCTGAATTCTTTCCTTGTCTCCTTCAGCTTCACCACATAATCTTTCCTATGTTCCTCTTTTTGGCTAGTATATAAGGTGCACCTGTCTCTTGTCATTTTTGCTACTCCAGACTAACATGGCTATCCCTCTGAAGATTTGTACTTCTTGAACCATGTTCCTTTTGCCTTTATTTTATTAGCCATCTCCTTTGAGTACCAGATCAATTTCTTTTTTCTCTTATTTTTCTTTACTTTTCTGAAATAAAGGTTTGTTGCCTTTAATATATCCCCTTGTATTTTGGCCCACTGTTGTCCCACCTCACCCATCTTCTCCCAGTCTTCTAGCTCCTCCTTAGGGTACGTCCCCATTTTACTAAAATCTGTATTTTTTAAATCCAAAATTTGGATCTTTGTATGATTTCTTTCCATCCCGGCTGCTATATTGAACCATGCCATCTGATAATTGTTGGTGCTCAGGTGAGCACCTACTTGAACATTAGAGATATTATCCCCATTAATGAGCACTAGGTTGAGTATCACACCCTCTCTCATGGCTTCCATCACTATGGGCTGGATTTTAAGAGGTATACGCAGGCGTACATTTGTACGTGCAACCCGGCACGCACAAATGTACGCCCGATTTTATAACATATGCGCGCAGCCGCACGCATGTTATAAAATCCAGGGTCAGCGCACGCAAGAGGTGCACAATTGTGCAACTTGCACATGCCGAGCTGCGCAGCCTTCCCCCGTTCCCTCTGAGGCTGCTCGGAAATCGGAGCAGCCTCGGAGGGAACTTTCCTTCCGCCCCCCCCCACCTTCCCCCACCTTCCCCCCCTTCTCCTACCTAACCCACCCCCTAGCCCTACCTAAAACCCCTCCTTACCTTTATCTTATAAGTTGTGTCTGCCTAGTGGCAGGGATAGGTTGCATGCGCTGGCCAATGGCCGGCCCGCGATTCCGGGCACAGTGACAAATGGCCGCTGTGCCTGGAGGCTCCGGCTCCAGCCCCGCCCCATCCCGCCCACTCCCCGCCCCTTTTTTCAAGCCCCGGGACATACACGCATCCCGGGCTTATGCACGTCGCCGGGCCTATGCAAAATAGGCTTGCCACGTGCAGGAGCAGGTTTTCGCGGCTACGCACATAATCCTTTTAAAATCTGCCCTTATTTGTTTGAGCTGAGCCCCTTGAAGGGCATTCACTATTTCTCTACTTCTTGTGGATTCTGCAGTAGAGTAACTACAATCCATATCCAGTAGATTGAAATCTCCGACTATCCACTTCTCCATTCTTACCCACCTTTTGGATGCCTGTCCAGTTTTTCTGTTAGAGTTGGAGGCCTGTAAACCATTCCAGTATAAATGGAAGCACCATTTTCTTTTTTTAAGACCGCCTATAGCGTTTCTTCTCTTCCCCATTCCCCTTGCATTTCAGTTGCCTGGATATTACTTTTGACATAAAGAGCTACTCCTCCCCCTTTTCACTCCACTCTGTCCTTCCTTAACAGTTTATAGCCCAGTATGACCATTTCCCAATCATGAGACTCACTGAACCATGTCTTGATAATAGCAATGATGTCTAGGTTCACCTTCACCATTTAGGCCTTCAGATCTGGCATTTTATTGCCCAAACTATGAGTTTTTGTGGATATAGCTTTCCAATTTTTTCCTTTCTACTTGCTGCTCTTTCTAGTCACCTTTTTTGATCTTGTGCTTATGTGTGGAATGTTGAGTTGATTGATTTTATTTTTTCCTCCCACTTCCTGTATTCCTGACTTGCCAATTTCATTGGCCACTTCCTGCCACACCTGCCCTGCAACAGACAAATGTAGGCCATCCTTACCATATAGACTTTTACTGCTCCATTCATGGCCCCATCCTCCAATGTATCCAAAACCACATTTTCTGTGTAGAAGTCTGATAAGTCTGCCTGTGGAGGGATTGAATAGTAGCTGACTGCTCTTCAGTTCTGGCTACGTCCCTGCCTGGCACCCTGATGGTGGAAAAACCTTGAAGATCAAACATAACGCCTGGACCTTTGATGGGTCAAGGTTGTCCCCAGCCCTTCCAACTGGATCCACACCTTTTAAGCTCCCAAACCATCTGTCTGCTTTTGCATCAACTAGGTTGAAACCTCCTAAGGTTGAAATCTCCTAGAACTTTGAAAGGCTACCTTTGTTACCACTGTGAATGTCTGGTAGGAATTGTGATGGGTGATTTCGTAATGTAATTAATTTATGGCTTGCCCTTGCTGGTCTGTGAGTGCTGCCTGGGAGTACTCTGCCAAGGGCATTGCAACCAAGGGTTGTGGCTAAATATTGTTCATGCATTGTGAGCTGAATATGGCATATGCATCTACCTGCCATCATGTATTGGAACTCCTGGATTTTTGTATACTAGTCCTAGATGGCACATTTGATGTCTTAGTACTAATGTTTAATATGTTTAATGGTGTGGTGGTTCATTCCAAGGCAGCTGACTTTAGAGGGCATCCTTTAAAGGACCCTGCATACTAGATTAGTAATTTCATAAGGAAATATTTTTCAGGTTGTGTAAAGCATGGTTTTGCTGCAGCCTTGATAGCGCTTTCCACAACCTTCTAATGGGATTCCTCCTTCATCTCCTCCACAGGGACCTCCTGCAGGACTTCTATCTCCTGGATGTTTTTAGGCTACCCTAAGATGTTTTCAAAGCCTTTTGGGGAAGGTAATACTTCACTTTGAATTTCCAGCCTTCTAGGGTTGATTCTTCCATTAGGAAAAACCCTTAGATATCTCCAGATAGCGCCTACCCACTCTTAAGACATGGCACCACAAGTAGGGTTGTTAATTGGCTCCAGATAGAGTTGAATCAGTCTAGAGTTTCACCCTTTGCGTGGAGTTAGTAAGGTCCTGCTAAATAACATTCTCATGCTAGTTAACATGATGATGCTACTTTACTGGCAGTTCTAGCATTACTTTGCTCAACAATAGTGTAGGCATAATAAATCTGACATTTTTTACCACCAGTCTTTTAATTCTTTTTACATCGTTCATAAAGTGGCTTTTTAATGTGCCCATTAAAGGGTAGATTTTCAAAGGGTTACGCGCATAAGATATGTGCGTAATCCCTGAAAAGCTGCCCCTTCCACCCCATGCGCGCACCGAGCCTATCTTTCATAGGCTCGGTGGCACGCTCAAGCCCCAGGGCTTTCCTGGGGGGGCGTGTTGGGGCGTGTTGTGGCCGGCGCGTCATCGGGGGCGTTCCGGGGGCAGGGCCGCGGGTGTAGTTCCGGCCCAGGGGCGTTCCGGGGGCATGGCCGCGGCCTCCAGACCAGCCCCCAGGACCAGAACATGGTGCCCTGGCAGGCGGCCCGGCGCGCGCAAGTTACGCCTGCTTCGGGCAGGCGTAACTTTTGAAATAAAGGTGGGGGGGGAATTAGTTAGGGCTGGGGGGCGGGTTAGTTAGGAGAAGGAAAGGGAAGGAAAGGGAAGGTGGGGGGCACCGGAAAGAAAGTTCCCTCCGAGGCCGTTCTGATTTCGGAGCGGCCTTGGAGGGAACGGAGGCAGGCTGCGCGGCTTGGTGTGCGCAGGCTGCCGATTTTGTGCAGCCTTGCGGGCGCGTGTGCGTACTTTTTTAAAATCTGCCCCTAAATGTTTTTGCAAGTCCACACTAAAATTGATTTTGCACAAGCCTTTTACTGTGGTAGTATATTAATATAAATAAAGACAAAAAGTGAAATGTAATAGGACTGACAATTTTGTGAGGGCCCAAGAAATAGTTTAATAGTTTACTTTAATAGTTTAACTGAAATATCCAGTTGCCTATCAGGAGCATGTTGCATACTTGATTAATTATCCCTGGAGTCTTCATCAAATCAGTAGTAGATAGTAAGGATGCAATAAGTCTGACTCATAGTATCTCTGTTAGATGGCATCCATTCATTATCCAGTGTCATAATCAATTTGGAAATCAGTTCCCACAACAAGCTACTTTCAGTTGTTAGTCCTCAATATTTTACTCAGGAGAAACTTGATTTGTTTGAATCTACAAAGTTCTGTAAAACTTTGCTAATGCATTTTCTGTCTGCCTTTATAATCCATTCTCACTATTTAGAGGACTGTTAACTAAAATGTGTTTAAATGCATAGGGTAGTTCATTTTTTTAAAGGACGTTAATGCTTTTTACATCCTTTTGGTGATTATTTTGTTTAAGCGTTGCAGTAAGATGCACAAATTACATGCGCTACTGCATGCATTTAATAGAAAACATTTAGCTACACCACTAAAGGTATAAAGTTTTGTGTTAAAAGCAGCATCAATGCAATCTGCATTACATATAAATATGAGCTGTTTTGCATAATTTGCATATTAGCAGCTATTTTAAATTTTTAACATGTAAATACACTTTAATGGTGAAATCTCTGTATTAACTGGAATGTAATAATAGTTATACTGTAATTCTGCATTAACTCGTATTAAGCAGTAACATAGGCATTTAATGCACATTCAGGCCGATGCAATACAGTGCGTCAGACAAGCGCACAGGTTAACCCGTGGTTGGACACGCGTTTTGGACCAACCCCTCATGAAGCTAATAGCCCTCATTACAAATGCATGTTGATGAGGCTATTAGCGATTCTACCCTGATTAAAAAAAAAAAAAAAGTGCACCTGACATGCACATTTTTACCTTCAGAAATTAATGCCTGCCCAGAGCAGGCATTAATTTTTGAGCAGCCCAAAAAGTGTACAGACAAGCAGAAAATAATGCTTTTCTGTACTTCCTCTGACTTAATATCGTGATGGTAAAATTGAGCATCCATTTTCCTAACTGGCTGACAGCCAACCTCTCCTGGGCACCGGATGCCGAGGAGGCGCTAGGGAAGCACAATTTCCCCTAGTGCCTCCTTTTTACTGTGGCAGCTGATTTAAATATCAAACTGGGTGCCCAGGAGAGGTTGATCAGAGTGCTTGGGAGAGAGGGCGCTCAATCATGAGTGCCCATTTTCCCGCGCCGATATTGCATCAGCCTGATTGATACCTGTATTAATGTTAACACCATTAGTAAATAGGCCTTAACATAAGAACATAAGATATGAGATACTGGGTCAGACCGAGGGTCCATCAAGCCTAGTATCCTATGTTCAACAGTAGCCAATCCAGGCCATAAGAACCTGGTAAGTACCCAAACATTAACGGGCGAATTTTAAATCCCCCCTGTGCGTAAAATCCAGGGGTTACGTGTGTGGCCGGGCCATGTTCATGTTGCACACATTTTATAAGGAGCCCGGCCGCGCGCATAACCCCCGTTATGCGCACAAGAGCCAGGCCTTGCAAAAGGGGCGATCCAGGGGGTGGGGGAGGGCAGAGCTGGAGGCGGCCAGTACAACGGCCATTTGCCACTGTGTTGGGGGATCGCATGCTGGCAGGCTGCCGGCGCGCTCAACTTACACCAGCTCAGGAGCTGACATAAGTTCTTAAACAAAGGAAAAAAAAGGTTGGCCCTTTAAGGGGTCGGGGAGGACAGGGGAAGAGGGAGGGAGTATGGGCAGGGGGTTAGGGAAGTTACCTCCCAATCTGCTCCTTAACTGAATAAGTTCCTAGAGCAGAAGTCCATAAACTGCTATTAATCAACAAGGTTTATTAGCTTGGGATCTATTCATTTAGGGGTAGATTTTCATAGGTGCATGCGAGCGTCCATGTGTGCATGCTTTCTGGCATGCACACACGAACACGCTGATTTTATAACATGCATGCGCCATCTCGACCTTCCCCAGTTCCCTCCCAATCCACTCCAGCTACACTAACTGCTGTAACCACATCCTCTGACAATGAATTTCAGAGCTTAATTATGCGTTGAGTGAAAAATAATTTTCTTTGATTTGTTTTAAATGAACTACTTGGTAACTTCACGGAGTGTCCCCTAATCCCTTTATTATCTGAAAGAGTAAATAACCAATTCACATTTACCTGTTCAAGTCCTTTCATGATTTTGTAGACCTCTATCATATCCCCCCGCCCCCCCCACCAGCCATCTCTTCTCCAAGTTGAAAAGCCTTAATCTTTTTAGCCTTTCCTGATAGGGGAGCCGTTCCATCCCCTTTATCGTTTTGGTCCTCTTTCTCTGTTCTTTTTGCTAGTGCAACTATATCTTTTTTGAGATGCAGCACACAGAACTGTACACAGTATTCAAGGTGCGGTCTCACCATGGAGCGATAGAGAGGCATTACGATATCCACCATTTTATTTACCATTCCCTTCCTAATAATTCCTAACATTCTGTTTGCTTTTTTTTGACTGCCACAGGACACTGTGGCATGGTAACTCCTAATGTGGAACCTAAAATCGCGTAACCACAGCAAGGGATATTTTTCCCTATATGCATCACCTTGCACTTGTCCACATTAAATCTCATCTGCCATTTGGACACCAAATCTTCCAATCTCACAATGTCCTCAAGCAAGGCCTTTTTTCCACCCATTATGGGGTAGATTTTCAAACACGGCGCGTTCGTGTACTTTTGCTGGCGCATCAGGCGCAAGCAAAAGTACGCGGGATTTTAGTAGATACGCGCGTAGTCGTTAAAATCCTTGATCGGCGCGCGCAAGGCTATCGATTACGTATAGCCGGTGCGAGCCGAGCCGCGCAGCCTACCCCCGTTCCCTCCAAGGCTGCTCCGAAATCGGAGCGGCCTTGGAGGGAATCCTCTAATGCCCTCCCCTCACCTTCCCCTCCCTTCCTCTACCTAACCCTCCCTTACCTTTGTCGGGGGATTTACGCCTCCCGGAGGGAGACGTAAATCCCCGCGCGCCAGCGGGCCGCTAGCGCGCCGGGACGCGACCTGGGGGCGGGTACGGAGGGCGCGGCCACGCCCCCGGACCGCCCCGGGCCGTAACCACGCCCACAGACACGCCCCCAGAACGCTGCCGACACGCCCCCTAAACGCCGCGACGACCGGGCCCGCCCCCAACACGCCCCTGACACGCCCCCCTCAGAGAACCCCGGGACTTACATGAGTCCCGGGGTCTGCGCGCGCCGGTGAGCGTATGTAAAATAGGCTCACCGGCGCGCAGGGCCCTGCTCGCCTAAATCCGCCCGGATTTGGGCGGATTTAGGCGAGCAGGGCTCTTAAAATCCGCCCACAATTTCTTTGCTAGCAGCTAGGATATGAGAACCTCATCTTTGAAGTTATAGGTAAGGATCTTTGTTTTCAGTTTTCATTTTATTTTTCTTGGCAATTTCAATGTTATAACAAAACCAATCACCACTGATTTTTCTCTTGTACATTTTAAGACAATCATTCTTCCACTGATTTTTTTTATTTTTGTTATAACATTGAAATTCCCAGGAAACATAAAATAAAAATTGAAAAAGAAGCTCACTAGATATAGGGCACTTTGCAGAAAAATATGAGCTAAAAAAGTTTTACCATGATTCTTAGTTAAAATTTTCACTTGCACAATAAAACTTCATTTACGGGTAGATTTTAAATCGGCCCTATGTGTAAATCCCGGGGTTTACGGCGTGGCCGGGCCTTATTCACTCTGGGACAATTTTCAAACGGGCCCGGCCCTGTGCGTAAACCCCAGATACGCGATTAAGTGCCGGGGCCTGTAAAGGGGGCGGGAAGGGGCGGAGATGGAGGTGGTAGGTACAGCGGAAGGGGGTGGAACGGAATCCTGGCGAGCGCAAGGTCTTAAAATCTATCCCTTAGTGTAGCTGGGTTTAAAAAAGGATTGGATAAGTACATGGAGGAGAAGTCCATTACCTGCTATTAATCAAGTTGACTTAGAAAATAGCCACTGCTATTACTGCCATCAGTAGTGAGGGATAGACTTAGTTTTTGGGTACTTGCCAGGTACTTGTAGCCTGGATTGGCCACTGTTAGAAACAGGATGCTGGGCTTGATGGACCCTTCGTCTGACCCAGTATGGCAATTTCTTATGTTCTTATGATTAACGGGGATATTAACCAGGGCTGAATTTAACATGTTGGTGCCCATAGACAAGACCATAGAGTGAGGGCAGGGGTTTCCCCCAGGAGTTCAGACAGCAAGGATTTCACCACTGGAGATTGCAAAGCAGGAAAGGGGTTGATTGGCGAGAGTGACATGGTGGTGTTTCTTTGAAGTGGCAATAGCACATGGCCCTAAATTGAGTGGAAGAAGACTCCTCTTACAGCATATAGAAAGATGTGATTTAATGGAACACAGTCAACAGGGATTTACCCAAGAGAAGTCTTGCCTCACAAATCTGCTTCTTTTTTTTGAACTGGTTAATAAACATGTGGATAAAGGTGAACCGGTAGATGTAGTGTATTGGATTTTCAGAAGGCGTTTGACAAAGTCCCTCATGAGAAGCTTCTAAAAAAACAAAAAAGTAATGGGATAGGAGGCAATGTCTTTTCATGGATTACAAACTGGTTAAAAGACAGGAAACAGAGTAGGATTAAATGGTCAAGCTTCTCAGTAGAAAAGGGTAAACAGTGGAGTGCCTCAGGTATCTGTACTTGGACCGGTGCTTTTCAATATATATATATATATATAAATGGTCTGGACTCTGGACGATATAAAATTATTCAGAGTAGTTAAATCACAAGCGGATTGTGATACATTACAGGAGGACCTTGCAAGACTGGAAGATTGGGCATCAAATGGCAGATGAAATTTAATGTGGACAAGTGCAAGGTGTTGCATATAGGGAAAAATAACCCTTGCTGTAGATACACAATGTTAGGTTCCATATTAGGAGCTACCACCCAGGAAAAAGATCTAGGTATCATAGTGGATAATACTTTGAAATCATCAGCTCAGTGTGCTGCAGCAGTCAAAAAAGAAAACAGAATGTTAGGGATTATTAGGAAGGGAATGGTTAATAAAATGGAAAATTTCATAATGCTTCTGTATCACTCCATAGTGAGACCACACCTTGAATACTGTGTACGATTCTGGTCACCACAGCTCAAAAAAGATATAGTTGTGATGGAGAAGGTACAGAGAAGGGCAACCAAAATGATAAGGGAATGGAACAGCTCCCCTATGAGGAAAGACTAAAGAGGTTAGGGCTTTTCAGCTTGGAGAAGAGACAGCTGAGGGGGGGATATGATAGAGGTGTTTAAAATCATGAGAGGTCTAGAACGGGTAGATGTGAATCGGTTATTTACTCTTTCGGATAATAGAAAGACTAGGGGGTACTCCATGAAGTTAGCATGTGGCACATTTAAAACTAATCGGAGAAAGTTCTTTTTTACTCAATGCACAATTAAACTCTGGAATTTGTTGCCAGAGGATGTGGTTAGTGCAGTTAGTATAGCTGTGTTTAAAAAAGGATTGGATAAGTTCTTGGAGGAGAAGTCCATTACCTGCTATTAATTAAGTTGACTTTAAAAATAGCCACTGCTATTACTAGCAACGTTAACATGGAATAGACTTAGCTTTTGGGTACTTGCCAGGTTCTTATGGCCTGGATTGGCCACTGTTGGAAACAGGATGCTGGGCTTGATGGACCCTTGGTCTGACCCAGTATGGCATGTTCTTATGTTCTTAACTCCCGTGTTAGTCTTTGAAAATTCACTCCTAAATCTTCATAGGGAGTCCCACATTCCTGGGCACTAATTTTGGTTAATGTAACCCCTGGTCCATTTGTTTACATAAAAACACAATATAGGGTTCTTGTGGGGAGGGCGGAAGCTGAGGTTTTCAAGGTCCTCCAGTGATTAGTAAGAATAAGCACGCATCAGTCCCGTGGTGGTTTTCCCAAAGAAAATGTCTTTACTAAAGAAATTAATTTAAAAGAAGAATTTCACAGAAGGACAGTCCCTTTACACATCACCAGTCTTACATTGGTAAGGCGATTTCACATCAAGCAGATTCACTGAGTTACTAGAGCATGTAGATTACTCACAGAATGGGTGGGTGACAAAATCCAAATGCTGGCAAAAAGAAGTCCTTTCCTTTTTTCCTATTGCCTCTGAGGAATAGAAATTTTTGATCCCGCTAACTACTCTATTTATTTCAATGATTGGAGCTTATCCTCTAGGATCTTCTCTCTCTTAACCTTCAAGGTGCAAACTCAGGCTTCCTGGTGCTGTGGAACTCCCAAAACTACTCCCCATGATGCTTACAGAAGAAGCTCCATGGGAATAGCTCTAACCTTAGTAACCTTTCTTTTCCAGGACAGGAATCCTTCTGCTTCTTTCCTCTAACAGGGACATATTTACTCATGCAACCTGAAGGCTTTGCTTCTTCTCTTTATCAGGATCTGCTCAAGAGGAACTTTTCCTTTTGGGTTCTGTGTATTACCACCTACTGGCAGAAACCACTAACTGCACTTACCATTCTGAAACATTCTCTACAGCAGAGAAAGAATTTACCTCTTACCAAGGCAAATTCATCTAGGGCCATGGAGTCCCTAGATAATTTAGTTACATGCATTGTGCATCTCTGGTTGTGTTAATGCTGTGGAGCCATGAGCCGGCTCGAGAGCTGGTGAGTCCACTGAGGGGAGGCCCTCTAGTGGTTCTCGTAGCCGGAAGGAGACCCGACAGGAGCTTCACCTATACCAGCCCTCATTCCCCTCAGATTCAGCCCTTGGAAGCCGGGGCCGGCAGGACTTAGGCGAAGGTCTCCTGGTGGAGGGAAGTCAAATAGGCAGTCCGGGTCAAGGTTGGCAGAAGTCCAGAAGAACGAAGACAGTTCAGGAGTCGAGGCAGGCAGCAGCTGTGCAGCACAAGAAACCAGGCCAGGGCAGGCAGAAGACAAGCAGGAGTCAGAGAACACACCAAAGGTCAGGACGGGCAGAAGACAGAAGAATCAGGATACCAGGCCGAAGTCAGAACTGAGGAGACAAACCGAAGGCAGGAAGCAGGAGAAGGAGCGGAACCATGGGGGCAGGAACTCAGGAACTGGAACTGGAACAAGCAGGAACACAGGAACAGAGGCTGGAACAAGCAGGAACACAGGAATGGAGGCTAGAACAAGCAACTAGCTACTCTTAAGGAGCTGATCTGTTGCAAAGGCAAGGAATGGGTGCAGGAAGTGGGCTTAAATAGCCCTGGCTGATGACGTCCAAGTTGGGGGCCGGGCCGAGGTTTCCCGCCGTGGCCCCTTTAAGAGGCCGGCTTGGCCACGCACGTGCGCCTAAGAGGGTGGAGCCCAGGAGGAAGTCGGCAGCATCTCCCTCATGGGGAGGACATCACAGCAAGGCCCCAGAGCAGCCTGCACCGGAGCGCCGCGGAGGAAGGCAGAAGCCGACGTCTGCCGGTGAAAGTAGGGGGACCCGGCTGTGGCAATCCGCAGTTGGGATTCCCAACAGGTTGGATACTCCAGCATACCACATTTCCCTATGAATGACCCGAGAAGGAGCAGGGCACGAAACTGCCTTCTCAAAAAATCTTTGTGACCCACAATTGTCCCCTACTAGAGTCCCTGTTTATATTCTGTTAAACTTGTAATTCCATTGCCCTGACTGCACTAAGATGCCACTGGGGATAACTATATGCCCTATTTTTTTTCTATACATATAAGAGCAGAAATGATCATTTTATTTGACCTGTTTGAATTTAGCTCATGGGTCTCAAATTCTGGTCCTTGAGGGCTGAAATCGGGTCTGCTTTTCAAGATTCTGGCAAAGGATATTAATGAGTTACTTGCATACAGTAACCCAAGCCTGGATTTAGGCATAGACTTCATAGGCCTAAGCAACTGGCAGTGCCTAGGGCACCAAAGTTTGAAGGCACCAAATATACAGGCCAAAGAAGAGCCTGCCTCTGCTTTCCTTAGTGCATGTGCCAACACAGCTTTACAGGGCTACTGCTATGGTACTCTGCCTATGGCCATAAAATCTTAAATCCAGCCTTGCAGTTATCCTAGTTTATTATTACTTTTCATATTTTGAGTATTTAAAAAAACCAGACCTGATTGAGACCCTTGAGTTGGCCGAATTTTTGTACAAATCACAAAAGTTCACACAAGTATATGATTAAACAGAGTGTGTAACTCAGTTAATTAAAAATTAGGTCAGCTGAGTTTTTAGGTAAGTATCATAAGGATGAACCTCCAGAGCAATCCTTTTCTGAGTCTATTGCTACTATCTATCAATTATTACTACTATAGCTCTACTTGATGTACGCAGCACTATACAAAAAATACATAACAGTCTTGTGACTGAGTCATCTTTCCCATCACAAACAAAATATGAAAACTCAGAAAATCTAAGTAGATATAATTTTAAAAAATTGCTCTATAATTCATAAAATTTGTAGAAACTTATAGACACGTACAATCTCCACTGATAGATCTAAAACATAAAACAGCATATTATAGATGATCAGTCTTTTGTGGGACAAGTTGAGGTGTTTTATTAGGTAGAACCAGTAATCCGGTGTTTTCGATGAATTTTGGCCTATGTTTGTGAACAAGAAAGAGCTTCTAGGATGCTTTTACAGTGCAGCACTGTTTCTTATATTCTGTTCAGTCTGCCAGGTCCTCAATTTCATTGTATCTCAGGTTTTTAAGTATACTACTGAAAAAGGACCAGCTTGGAAATAATATGCTGCTGGTCCAACCCATTTCATTTTGTTTGCCAGAAAAATACTGACCAGGATAACATTAAATTTGATGACTGACATTTTCCTTCAAAACGAGTTTACAAATTTAAAATATCTGTTAAAAACAGCTGGAAACTATCAACACTTTTTTTAAGGACACCATCATTACTAATTAACTTGCACAATGGATGACTTATATGTCCCCGACTTAAAAAAAAAAAAAAATCCCTTATTGCGTTTATGGCAAAATTAGAAAATATGAACAATAAAGTTTTAAATTAATTTGAATCTTACTTGGGTAAGTTAGATGGTAGTAGGGAAAGATTTGTTTTTTTTGGACATTGGATTCATTGCTTTGGAAGCAGTGATATTTCAAAAAAGGAAGGGGAATGCAGTGTTGCCATGCTGCAAATATCCATTTATTCAAGATGAAGGTTTTATCTTGTAATTGATCTTCCTATTTCCACATGAAAATCATGTGTGTTGCTGTCTTCTTACACCTTCTCCTAGGTTCTGTCTTCTTTGGTCACATTTGTATGGTGTCCAACACCTGTAACTTTCCATGATCCTCACAACATCAGAACATTAGACACATTTCATTCATTCATTCAGCACTGGTCTGACAGTTTAACCAGCCAAGCTGCAAGCTAAGATCTCCACTCTCTGAAATTGCTCAATAATAGCTATTATACTGAAGCTTCCACAGTACTGAGGGAGCCAGTTTAAACTATGTTGCTTCAAAGATCTTTTATTTGTCTATTCTGTGTAAGCTCTTTGACAAGTCTATATTGCATGATGGTTTTGGGTCATGGAAAAAAGTGAAAGGAAAATATAAAAGAGGTTATAAGCTAGATTTGTTCCTGTCAATAAATGCCGGGGGGAGGGGGGGGTATCATTGCTTTATAGTTTCCTTAATCTGTGATTGCTGGCCACAGTGTTTTATCATCATTAAAGGTGAGACATACATTGGTGAGACAGACCAGTCATCAAAGGCAAGAGTGGGTTCACACAGACATAAGATCAATCACAGAGAAGACCAAGGTGACACCTTCATGGGGGAGCACTTTTCAGAGCCAGAGCATTGCCTTAATGAACTTATAAACAGGATAATTAAAAGAAAATTTAAATCAGCCTACTAAAGTAAGTAAGACTACTAATGATCAGACACTTTGGAACTGATTAGAAAGGACTCAGCAAAGACCTACGTTTCTTATCTCATTAATATAGGTGGATTTTGATTTCTTTATATCCCCGGGCACTTCCTTGCACATTTTAATGAAGTGTGCTCTGTTAGGTTTTGTGTGTGTTTGAGGGCTCTTGGCCTGAGGTGAGAGGTGGTACCGCCCACGGGGTGGAGCCCCACTGAGCCTCACCGTCAGGAGGCAAGGTCTGGCAGTAGACACGTAGCATAGCAATAACTGGAGAGAGAGAGAGAGAGACAGGGCCCGGATGGGCTGGTAAGGATTCTTGAGTCTCTCAAGTATGCTAAGGCACAGCCCCGCAGAGCGGGGGATGTGCTGGCAAGCACACAGTCATGAATGATGCTAGGGCTGTAGTGCGGTGTGCACCACGGAGGGGTCCTCTGTAGAGTAGTCACGGCAATGGTCCACAGTGCGGGGTACACCGGGTGAGGTCCTCTGTGGAATACCACAGCAAGGATCCGTAGAGCAAGGTACTCACTCAAGGAGAGGCTCTGGTAGAACAGCAGGCGTCTGAAGAGTAGGCCCTCCGAGGAGCGGATAGCCAAAGACAGCGAGAGGGCCCCCGAGGAGCGGGTACCCAGATAGTCTCACTCCAATGGAGCAGGAACCGGAGAAGTCCAACGTGGTAGTAGCGGATTCAGCAATGAGGGAACTCGTTGCCAAGTCATTGAAGGTCAGGACCAGTGAGCTTAAGAGGCTGAGGTTGATGATGTCATCCGAGGGAGACGCCCCAGAGGTTCCCGCCATGATGTGCTTAAAGCTGGCCTGGAAGCGCGCATGCGTGTGTCTAAGTGACTCCGAGGGTAAAATGGCGGTCGGCAGCATTCTTGCTGCCCTGGGAGGTCCTAGAACGGAGATAGGAGGGTCGGAGGTAACTAGCGGATGCTGCAACTCTACCCAAATGAGACAGAGAAGTGAAACAGGAGGTGAGCAACAGCGGTCGCAGCCGTCTTCGACAGATGGGCATAACATGCTCTCTGTAAGGAATTGCTCAAGTATAAAGAGGGTTAAGTATGATTGGTGGCCATGTGCTATAGGATTGTGCATGTGATTGGTAGATTTAAAATGATGACAGATGCACTTCCATTATAAAATACCCTGACTAAAAGGGCAGAAGCCCTGGATGTGCTGCTGGGCATGCACAAACTTAAATTTGGGCACTTATGCACATGTGCCCAGGCTATATTATAAGATGCGCGCAAGTTATAAAATCGACGTGTCCCTGGGCACGCACCGACACACATGTGCTAATGTGTGCCCGCACACCCCTATGAAAGTTTGCGTCATAGGGAATTAGATTATAAGGGTCAGGAAAAAAAGTCTCAACAGTTGCAGGTTTTTTGCAGATAGCATGGTTCTACAAATTTGAAAGAGCACATCATCTTTTCCACAAAACTTCATGAGCTCGATGCTCAGTGGGCAGGTGATCAGCAAAGTTACCCAGTAACTTTACCTAGATATTCAGTGTATCTTAGCCAGGTGAAAGTTCTGCTGAATATACTTGGGAAAATGTGTGTGGGTTAAGTTACCCAAGTAACTTCAGGACAGGGATTTTTCCAACCAGACTTACCCAGCTAACGTTAGGGGGTGTAGAGCTGAATATCAGCACCCACTGGCTAAAGTTAGCCCTGCCCCCAGAATATTCCTAGCAACCCCTCTTTTACTCAGCTTTGTGCAGGTAATGTTATCCATGCAAAATTTAGCCGGAGAGCAGGGAGATATTTAGAAATTTCAGATCTTTTGAATATTGAACTCTAAATTCCTGCATCTTCTGAAAATCTTGTGGGATCTTTTTCCTCTTCAAATCTAAACCTTTGGGCAAAATTACCATGTTGGCTTTTTGAAGAAGATTTTGATGTCTGCAGGTATTTTTCATACTCATGCCACTAACTATTGATGAGACTATGGTAGCCTTTTTGTTCCCAGGTAAGCTAGGCATTCCCCCTGTCCTTCCTGAGCTACTGCTACTGACTGCCATCTTCTATTTTGTATTGTGAAGATCTGTTTTCTTTTTCTACACTTTACTCATCACAGAATGTGAAAAAAAAACAAACCCTTGAGAAAGCAGGTCCATTGTGCAGAGGAAGAAAACTCTGGTGCACCCTAGTGTGAAGCATAAATCAATGTCGGGTCTTTCACGTAGCCATGTCATTAAGGGGTCTATCCACTAAAGCACATTATAGCTAATGCACCTAAAAGGTGCTTTATGCATGAATTCTGTAACTATCATCTACTAAAACAGCCATTTTTAATGTTGCTGATGATTTAAATATGCAAATGCCATAGTAATGAGCTCATTACTTATTACTGCAGTATTTTCCAAGGTGCATTAAATTTGCTTAGGCAACATTGCTGAGGAGAATTTAATTATATTTTTAGAGGTGTAGTTAACAGCACCAACCTAGACAGTAAGATAGCAGTTAACTTATGTTATAAAATCCGGGGTTGGCGCAAGCAAGGTGCACAATTGCACCGCGTGCGCGCCGAGCCCGCTCCGAGCCGCACTGCCTTCCCCAAATCAGAGCGGCCTCGGAGGAAACTTCCCTCCCCCCCCCCACCTCACCTTCCCTTCTCCTACCTCCCCCACCCTTTCCCCCCTACCTTTTTTTTTCCTTAGTTTTCTTCCAAAAACTTACTTCAGCCCTGGGGCTGAAGTAAGTTACACGCGCTGGCCGACTGCCAGTGCACGATCCCTGGCACAGCAGCAAATTTGGCCGCTGGGCTGGGAGCCTGACCCTGCCCGCTCCCAGACCACCCTGGACCGCCCATGTCCCGCCCCTTTTTGCTAGCCCCAGGACTTACACGCGTCCCAGGGCTTTACATGCGTCGCCGGGCCTTTTTAAAATAGGCCTGCTGCACGTAACCCTTTCAAAATCCGGCCCTAAAGCTTTAAGGCAGCATTGATACTAAGGGGAACTAAACCATTCAACTCCTTAAACACTAGCATTAAGATCTTAAAAGATATTCTCCATTTAATGGGAAACCAATGTAATTTCATCAATATAGGTGATAAATGTTCACGAATCAAAATCCCAACCACTATCCTTGTAGTTGTATTTTGTACAGATTGCAAAGCCTTTAAGGATTTCTGTGAAAGGCAAGTTACAAAGCATTACAATAGACTAGTGAAGACAATGCAAAAGCATGTACTACAGTTCTTAGATCAGACTCACTTAGAAAAGGTCACAACCTTCTAAATGTGTAATTTTAAATTGGACCCTCTTTAATAGGGATGGGAATCGGGCTTCGGACGATTGAAAATATCAGACAATATTTTCAAAATCGTCAGAAATCGGGAGCTCACGATAAGAGAACCCCACGATTTTGTTCCTGGGGTTCTCTTATCGTTTTGGGGAGGGAGGGAAAAACGGCACACCAAAACAATCCCTAAACCCACCCCGACCCTTTAAAACTGTTCCCTTAGCTTCCCCCACCCTCCTGAACCCCCCAAAATGTTTTACAAGTACCTGGTGGTCCAGTGGGGGTCCCGGGAGCCATCTCCCGCTCTTGGGCCATCGGCTGCCACTAATCAAAATGGCGCCGATGGCCCTTTGCCCTTACCATGTGACAGGGTATCTGTGCCATTGGCCGACCCCTGTCACATGGTAGGAGCACTGGATGGCCCGTGCCATTTTTAAAGATGGCGCCAACCGTCCATTACTCCTACCATGTGGCAGGGGCCGGCCAATGGCACGGATACCCGTGCCATTGGTCCATGACCAGCCTGGCTGGGTTGGTAGGGTGCGCTGTGGCCCAGTGTCCCGTGACCACCCCCGCTGGGGTGTGTAGGGCACTAGTGGGTCTTCTCCATCCTCGGAGCCAAGGATCTCCATGTCTGTCTGTCACCTCCTAGGTCTGGAGTCTTCGGGACGTCTGTTTCATCCATCCTGGCTGGCCTTCATTGAGTGTCCGAGGAGTTTGTCCTGATGTCGTGGATTTCCACCTGGAGGCCATCTTGTATATAGTTCTCCGATGCTCTGGACTCCGGCTTTGCCTGCGGGTCTTTCTGGCCACTGCAGCCTCCTTCCCGGCTGTGGGTGTTAGTGCTCTATCCGGAGTCTTCTCCATCCTGAGTTTTATTGATGATTTTAGCTCGCTTTGTCTTGCCTTGCCTTGCCAGAATCCATGTCTTTGTCTGACTCGGAGTCCATGTCTTCGTCCATGTCTGACCTTCATCCACGTCTGACCATTGTCCACATCTGACCATCGTCCACGTCTGACCATCGTCCAAGCCTGTTTTTGGTCCTTGTCCATCTCTGCCTCTTGCCTGACCTGCCGCCTCTGCTGCTCCCTGCAGCGAGTCCGAAAGGGCTGGGAACGGTTGGAGGACCATTCAGAGACCACCATTGTATTGGTAGTCTCACGGAGGCATGCAGGTCCGGTAGAGGTCCCCGGGTTCCAGTCTAGGATCGTCTCATCGCAAGGGCACACTTCTTGTCCCGCACTGGTGAGCGCTCCCTGGTGCTCTCCCTTATCGCAGCGCTACAACATATTGGAGCAATATAGACAGTAACAGCAAAGCTGAAAGGGTAGAACCCTGAGGCACCCCTGTACTCAATTGAAACTAAGTACATGAAACAGTATGATCAAATGTAATGAAAAGAACCCCAAAGAATAATTGTTTATGAAGGAGGAAAAAAGACTTCATAAACCAACCAGCTGGACTGTTTAATCATGTCTTTAAAAAGCTTCAGTTTTTAAAGTGAATAGTATTCTCTAAAGTGCATCAAAAAGAACTTGTTAAGGGTAGTGACAGCTACACCAGCAAGTTACCCCCATGTACTCATTGCTTTGTTTCTATTCTCTGGTGGTGAAGATGAAAACAGTGAAAGAATTCAAAGGGACATAGAATAAAACACTGTTGATCCCCAAAGGCTAGAGGATGAAGAAAAAAGTGCATGGGGGTAACTTGCTGGTGTGGTGGTTGCTACCCTTAGCCAATGAGCTTTGATACTGCTGATGCAGCTCCAGCATTGCTCTGTACTTCAACAGCAGGGGATAATGGGAATTGGATTCATACAACAACCAATGAGGGCCCTGACTTTTACGGTCTGGGGAACAGATGCACAGACCTAAGGGACAAAACACAGGACTGTGTTAGGATTTGTGTGTATGTGTGCCCTGGGCCGAGGTGAGAGATGGTACCGCCCCCGGGGAGGAGCCCTGTGAGCCTCACATCAGAAGGCGAGGTCTCCGCTGTGTGAAGTGTAGAGCAACAAGTGCTGGAGAGAAATAGCAGAGATGAGAGGCAGCGGTAGCTAGAGGGAGTGACCCTGGTGGTGGAGTCACGGAACGTCAGTGTAGGGAGCTGACGCTAGTTCCAGCTAGAGAGTCCTTGAATCTTTTTTTAAAGAAGTAGCATAACATTGCTCATGGAGCGGGGAGTGTGGGAGAGAGACACCCTGGCGCTGGTGTGCCCCCAGAGTCTGTGAAGTGGGGTACACCCTCGGAGTAGTCCTCTGTAGATGATGGTATGGCAATGGTCCGCAGAGCGGGGTACACCGGTGAGGGTCCTCGGTAGTGATGGTACTGCAAGGTTCCGCGGAGCAGAGTACACCGATGAGGGTTCCTCAGTAGCAATGGTACAGCAATGGTCCGCAGAATGGGGTACACCGATGAGGGTTCCTCAGTAGCAATGGTACGGCAATTGTCCGCAGAGCGGGGTATACTGATGAAGGTTCCTCAGTAGCAATGGTACGGCAATGGTCTGCTGAGCGGGGTACACCGATGAGGGTTCCTCAGTAGCAATGGTACGGCAATGGTCCGCAGAGCGGGGTACACCGATGAAGGTTCCTCAGTAGCAATGGTACGGCAATGGTCTGCAGAGCGGGGTTCCTCAGTAGCAATGGTACGGCAATGGTCCGCAGAATGGGGTACACCGATGAGGGTTCCTCAGTAGCAATGGTATGGCAATGGTCCGCAGAACGGGGTACACCGATGAGGGTTCCTCAGTAGCAATGGTACGGCAATGGTCCGCAGAGCGGGGTACACCGATGAAGGTTCCTCAGTAGCAATGGTACGGCAATGGTCTGCAGAGCGGGGTTCCTCAGTAGCAATGGTACGGCAATGGTCCGCAGAATGGGGTACACTGATGAGGGTTCCTCAGTAGCAATGGTACGGCAATGATCCGCACAGCGGGGTACACCGATGTGGGTTCTTCCGTAGCAATGGTACAGCCATGGTCCACAGAGCGGGGTACTCACTGTAGCAGAGTGAAAGTTCCAGAGAAGACCTTGGGGAACGGAGCAGGCAGAAGTTCCAGGCGTAAGACCCTCCTAGGAGCAGATAGTCAGAGGCAGGAAGGGCCCCCGAGAAGCGGGTACCCAGAACATCTCATGCCAAGGAAGCAGGAACTGGAACAAGAGTCTGTAGCAAGTGAAGCAGATTCAGCAATGAGGGAACTCGTTGCCAAGTTGTAGGTAGGCAGGGCCAGCTGGCTTGAGTCCTTGAGGAATGACATCATCCGAGGGGGATGCCCCCGAGGTTCTTGCCATGACGTGCATAAGACTGGCCAATGTAGCGCATGCGCCTAAGGGACTCCAAGGGCAAGATGGCGGTCAGCAGCATTCATGACATCCAGAGGGCCCGGGAACCAAGGCGTGTAGGTCAGTGATAGCTGGTAGAGGCCACGAGTCGACCCAGAGAAGTCAGTGTAGTCAAGCAAGAGGTGAGCAACAGCGGTCGCAGCCGTCTGCAACCGATGGGTGTAACAGACCTCCCCTTCTTATGGCCCCTCCCCGGGGGTTTGGGCTTCTTTGGGTGAGAAGCATGGAACTGCTGGATCATGTCTTTGTCAAGGATATTGACTGCAGGTTCCCAGCTGTTTTCCTCAGGACCAAATCCTTCCCAAGAGATCAGGTATTCCCATCGCTTTCCACGCTTCCTCACGTCCAAGATGTCCTGTCCCTGATACGTAATGTCTCCTCAGACACCAGAGGTTGGGGCTCGGGTGGTTTCTTGGAGAACTCGGACAAGATGAGAGGTTTTAACAGTGAGATGTGGAAGACGTTATGAATCTTGATCGATGAGGGCAGGTGGAGACTGTAAGTGATCGGTCCCAGCCGATGAAGAACAGGAAAAGGTCCAATGTATCAGGAAGTGAAGCGGGCTGAAGGTAGTTTCAAGCGAATAAAGCGAGTGCTGAGCCACACCTTGTCTCCAGGTTTAAACTGAGGAGCTGCCCAATGATGAGCATCATAAAATTTCTTTGACTTCTGAGCGGCTTGCTGTAGAAGTTGTTTGGTGTGGTCCCAGAGCTGATGTAACTCCTGTGCAGTCACCTGCTTTACTGGAGAAGATACAGACAGAGGTAGTGGAAGAGGAGGCAGAGGCTGGTGTCTATATACCACTTGAAAGGGTGATGACCCGGTAGATGCAGACTGGTGTGAGTTTAAAGCGAACTCGGCCTAGGGTAGTAAGTCAGACCAGTCATTCTGCCGAGAGTACATATATGCCCGAAGAAACTGTTTCAGGGTTCAGTTCATCCTCTCTGTCTGACCATTGGCCTATGAGTGATAGGCCGATGTGAGGTCTAAGGCTATATCAAATATTTTACACAGGGACCTCCAAAACCTGGTTGTAAATTGTACACCCCGATCTGAGAGTATATGTCTCGGGATTCTGTGGAGGGGAAAGACGTGGTGATTGAATAACTTTGCTAGCTCTGGGGCTGAAGGAAGACCAAGGAGTGCCACAAAGTGAGCCATCTTTGAAAATCGGTCCACGGTAACCCAAATGGTGTTGTTGCCACTAGAAGGAGGTAGGTCCACAATGAAATCTGTGGCTATATGGGTCCATGGCTCACTGGGTGCCAAAAGGGGTTGTAGGAGACCCCAAGGGCAGCCTGCTGGTGGCTTCTGACAAGCACAAGTGGGATATGATTCCACATACACTTGAGCATCTTTCTTCATGGTTGGCCACCAATAGAATCTTTGAAGAGTGGAAAGAGTTCTAGCTTATCCGGGGTGGCCTGCCAGCAAGGAGTCATGCGCCCAGTGGAGGATTTTCCTTCAAAATGGTCAGGGAACCACCGTTTTCCCAGCAGGCACTGTGATCATAGTAGAAAGGAGAACTTTAGTTGGGTCAATGATGTTTCGTGGAACATCCAGAACATCTTCTGTGGTGAACGAACGAGAGAGAACGTCGGCTCGAGCGTTCTTATCTGGTTGGTATCGTAGTAGGAAATTGAACCGAGTAAAAAAAAGAGACCAGCGAGCCTCTGTGATTGAGGCGCTGTGCATGGTGCAGGTACCCGAGGTTCTTGTGGTCAAAATATACTGTGATCTAGTGCTGTGCCCCCTCGAGCCAGGGACACCACTCCTTGAAGGCCAGTTTAATTGCCAGCAATTCCTTGTCCCGGATTCCATAATTACGCTCAGCCGAGGAGAAGCGTTGGGAGAAGATGGAGCACGGGTGCAAGGTGTGATTGGCTGAATGCTGGCTAAGTACTGTGCCAACACTGCGACGATGAAGGGTGGTTTGGGTCAGGATGAAGCAAGATTGGTTCTTGTAGGAACGCCTCCTTGAGCTCCCGAAAAGCGGTCACGGCCTCAGTTAGCCACTGAGAGGGGTTAGCTCCCTTACAAGTCATGTCTGTGAGTGGGGCGGTCAGTGTAGAATAATGATGGATGAACGACCTGTAGTAGTTCATAAACCCTAGAAATCTTTGGAGCGCCTTAAGGCCCGTTGGTTGAGGCCAGTCACGTATGCTCTTGGTCTTTTGTGGATCCATTTGGAAGCCCTGACTTGATACCACATAGCCTAGAAATGGGACAGACTCTTGGTCGAAAGAACATTTCTGTAGTTTGGCATACAACTGGTTGTCCCTTAGGCTTTGCAAGATGTTGGTGACGTCCTGGTGAAGGCTCTGGAGATCTTGTGAAAAGACCAGGATGTCATCCAGGTAGACCACAACACAACTGTAGAGCATGACTCTGTAGATCTCATTCATCATATTCTGAAACACCGCTGGAGCGTTGCAGAGGCCAAACGGCATTACCAGATATTCAAAATGGCCTTCACGGGTGTTAAATGTGGTTTTCCATTCGTCGCCGTGATGGATCCTGATCAAATTGAAAGCTCCTCTGAGGTCCAGTTTGGTAAATATCTTGGTCCCCTGGAGCCTGTCGAAGAGTTCAGAGATTAATAGCAAGGGGTAACGGTCCTTCTGGTAATCTTGTTTAAACCGCGGTAATCTATGCACAGCCGGAGGGAGCCATCCTTCTTCCCAACAAAAAAGAACCCTGCTCCAGCAGGAGATTTGGAAGGCCGAATAAAGCCCTTTGCCAGATTCTCTTGTATATTTTCGGACATGGCCTTTGTCTCTTTTAGTGAAAGTGGGTAGACCCTTCTGCGGGGAGGCTCAGTGTTAGGCAATAAGTTTATAGCACAATCAAATGATCGATGAGGAGGTAGAGTGTCCACAGCCTTTTTAGAAAACACATCCCTGAAAGAGGAGTACTGTGGTGGGAGGCCCAGAAGGAACGTTGCGGTAACCAGGCAAGGCATCGGAGACACAACCTCCAAGCATCTCTTATGGCAGGAGTTGCCCCATTGGGACAATTGTAGAGTGCTCCAATCAAATTGTGGAGTGTGTAGCTTTAACCATGGTAATTCCAGGACCACAGGGTGTATAGCTTTGTCCAGTACTAGAAAGGAAATGGTCTCCATGTGCAGAGATCCAGTGTGGAGTTGAATGGGCACCTTGGAGAAAGTAACTTCACCTGGTAGTGGTTCGCCATGAATGGAGGAGAGCAATAATGGCTTTGGAGTACGGACAGTGGGAATCCGAAGGTATTCCACAAGTTGCTTTAAGATAAAATTTCCACCGGCTCCGGAGTCCATCAATGCCAGGGTGTGAAATTCCTTAGCATCCGAGTAAATCAAGACAAGCAGAGTTCATGGAGGAGAGGGTGAAGTCAGGCCTAGGAGGAGTCCTCCAGCATAGCCTAGGTCTGGGAGTTTCCCGGACAGAGTGGACAGGATGGTACCACATGTCCCGGTTGACCACAATACATGCAGGGGCCAGATCTTTGACGTCTATGCTTCTCCTTTGAGGATAGATGACTGTGGCCCATTTGCATTGGTTTTTCTTCCTCGGTGCCTTGTGTAGTAGTGGACTGAGCGGATGACATTGGACGACTGCACAACCGCTCGTGCAACCGCTCACAAAGACGGTGGTCGATGCGACCGGCAAGGTCAATAAGAGAATCCAATGCCTCAGGGAATTCTTGTGCTACTAGTTCGTCCTTGATACGAGGGCTCAGACCCTCGAGGAATATAGCACACAGGCAGCCCAGGTCCCAGTGGAATTCAGAGGAGAGAGTCCTAAATTCGATGACATAATCAGTCGGAGGTCTGGAACCTTGTTGCAGATGCAGGAGCGTAGATCCAGAGATGGCCTTTTGACCTGGGTCATCGAATATGGACTGAAATAGAGTGAGGAAGTCCAGCAGGTCCTGAAGGATTGGATCCGTTTGTTCCCAAAGGAGTGATGCCCAGGCCAATGCTTTTCTATCCAGGAGGGATAGGATGTATGTTGTCTTGGAAACTACATCAGGAAAATATGCAGGTTGTAATAAAAAGTGCATGTTACACTATTTCAAGAAGCCCCTACACAGTAAGGGGGTCACCTGTGAAACGAGGAGGTGCCGGCAGAGGCACTGTAGGCCGGAATGGTGATGCATATGAAGCAGGACTAGGCTTGGCAGGCGTCAAGGCAGAGTCCAGCCGAGTGTTCAATTGGTTGATGGCATTAGCCAAAGTCTCCAGAATCCTTTGTTGTTCTGTAATTCGCTGGGCCAGGCCATGAAAACCTTCTCTGATATGAGTATTTCCCCAATTCCTCTTCAGTAAACACTGAAGAAAAAAATAATTTAATCTTTCCGCGATGGCCTTATCTTCTCTAATTGCCCCTTTAACCCCTTGATCATCTAACGGTCCAACTGACTCCCTCACACGCTTTCTGCTTCGGATATATTTTAAAACGTTTTTATGAGTTTTTGCCTCTACGGTCAACTTCTTTTCAAATTCTCTCTTAGCCGGTCTTATCAATGTCTTACATTTAACTTGCCAACGCTTATGCATTATCCTATATTCTTCTGTTGGATCCTTCTTCCAATTTTTGAATGAAGATCTTTTGGCTAAAATAGTTTCTTTCACCTCCCCTTTTAACCATGCTGGTGATCATTTTGCCTTCTTTCCACCTTTCTTAATGTGTGGAATATATCTGGACTGTGCTTCTAGGATGGTATTTTTTTAATTCTTTATTTATGATAATATAACATCTTACAAAGAAAAATATCATTGTTTACTTTACAAAACATATTTCTTCATCTTATTGTTCCCAGGGAAATATAATAAAATAAAGTAACAAAGAACAATAAGCAATAAACTCCCGTAAACCATAATCGTATTATCTTATTTAACAGGCATATAAGGGAGAGCCAAGATCTAATGAGAACAAACCATTAAAAAAGAAATAAGGAAATAAAAGGCATATCTAGGAGGTCATTGTAACATTAACTTAATGTCCTGAGCTTTGCTGGGGATCATTAACCTCAGATCTGTAATTGTCTAAAAAATAACGTAACTGAGAAACCTCAAAAAATACATAACGATTATTATTAATATTTAGAACACATTTGCATGGAAATCTGAATGAAATTCTAGCTCCTATCTGTCTTGCCTCTTGGCATAATTCAAGCATTTTCTTCCTACGAACTTGCGTAGCTTTTGTAAGGTCCGGATAGACCCATATCTTTTGACCCATATACAATTTTTGCCTATTACAAAGAAACAACTTCAAAATATGATCTCTGTCTGTAGGGAATACAAAGGAAACCAATAGAGTTCCACGATATTCTATTTGTTCTTCTGTTGAAGTTTCCAGAAATGCAGTGATCTCTAATTCATTCCTCTGAGGTAAATTAACCACTGGTGCACGCTCCTCCGTATTCTTGGACAGATAATATATATTGGAGATTGGCGGAACAGCTTCTTGTGGAATTTGAAGTATCTCCATAATATATTTTTTAAATTGATCTTTCAAAGAAATACTTTTTACATGAGGAAAGTTCAATACCCTTAGATTGAAAACTGTCAGACTGGGAAGTTTACTTGCAGAGTTGCTTTAGAAGGAAATCATCAGCAGAGACTCTTCTGAAGTTTTATCAGAAGGAATTTCCAGTTTCCTAGTTTGCAGGTACCATTCAAGGGCAGTGCCCATGAAGGGTGCCTTATGAGAGTACATCCTGCCAGGGAGTGCACATTTACCAGTGATTGTACCTGTGATTTTTTTTGTATTTTCTTTCTGTATCAAAGTGCACTATTCCAAAGTGTACCTGCTGTGAACTTTCATCTGCAATCAAGTTAACCTATAAAATGATTTCTTTTTGAACAGTCCCAGCTCAATATGTTGTGTCTTTTATCCTTTAACTTACTGATACTTGGCAGAAGATGTCCAGACAGCCTAAGGGCCTTGAAAGAATTAACCTTTCCCTTCTGTTGGGAAAAGAAACCAGGAGCATGGATCAGAATGTGGTTCCAGTACTCTCCAGTGAGCCCCATAGCTGGTGGAACAGGGGCTACAGATGTAGCCTCTCTTACTCCATTCCTTTGTGTTTGTGAGTTTTGCTAATTTCATTTAGACTGTCTTTAAAACTTGCAATTTATGCTGTAGTTGCACATTTGCCATTCCTTACCATCCTCTTCTGTGAATGTCATATATAAAGTATTTGTTTTGCATTCTGTGTTTTCCTGGTTCCACGTCACACATTTTTTCTCCTCTCCTTTCAGTTATATGAACATGTCCTTATACTGTAATCGACATGCATATGCAGAAGAAGCCTGTAGAGACTGGACAGTTGGATTCTCCAGAAGAAAGAGGGATCACTAAAAGGAGGTCCAGGGGGAGCTCTCCCTTAAAGCAGGAAGGAAAAGTGAACAAGAATTGAATTTAAAAAAATGACAAGAGGTGGGTAGCACCTTATATACTAACCAATTTATTAAGGCATGAGCTTTTGAGCGTAGATGCATGTAGACAAGAGATGGGTTAAATATATGAGGATGAGGGTGTGAGGGAATAAAGAATAAAGAGAAGGCACTGAATTAGGCATGCAGGGTATAGAAACAGAGTGTTAATAGGGGATTGCAACATCAGAAGGAACAGGAAGCATAGGACTGCTAGAAAATGTAGTTTGGAGATCCTTGACAGAAACCCAATTAGAATGAAGGTAGCAACCATAGAAAGACAAGGTAATAACTGAGAGACGTAGCTTACACTAATTACAAAGCTACTGCATAGCATCAACAGGTATAGTAAGAGAGAGAGCATTGCCTTTCAAGACAGCAGAGGGCTCACCCAGATTTAGGTGCTGAGATGCGCACTAAGGTACAGTTGGGGAGCAGGTTTCATATGTTACTGGAGAACTGGGTACAGTTGGGGAGCAGGTTTCATGTTACTGGAGAACTGGGCCACCCTGCAGATGACTACTAATTACAGATGTGCATCTGTTGAAAGAAATGGGTAACATGCAACAAATGAGACCATTTTCATTTCATTCATCGACCCCTGAAATGAATGGAGGGTGCCCACAAATTTAAACAAAAACTTTCATCTTTGTTTATGTTTCCCTTACAAAATTGGTTCATTCAAAACTGGTATAGAAAGAAAGCTGCAGCGACTAACTGTGTAACTATAGCAACCAACCCTTGCCTGTGTGTCACAGCAGCCAGAGTGATGCAAAGGTGGAAGACCTAGTGAAATAGACAAGATGGAGGTCTAAGGAAGGTGAAGCATTTAAAAAAAATTTTTAACTAGCCGGTAGCTGTCATCTTGATCAAGTAATGCTGGCATCTTTCCATTGAAAGTTCTGAGCATGTGCAAATAAACTCCATTTGATCTGTTAGATTTTGCAGTGAAAGGTTGTGAATTCAGAAACTCTCTTAGAGTGGAAGAAAATCCTTTAAAAAAAGACATTGGCATTGGCAAAGGGCTTTTTCTGATCCTCACTGTTGCAGTCAATGTTACAGTTTTCTCTTTTGCGGTTACAGAAGGACATAGGCATTGCTTTTTGTCCATGTATTGGGTCAGGATTGGACTGGAGATTAAGGCGGTGCTAGTGAAGACTGATGTTTTATATCTCTCTGTCTCTCTGACACAGCACACTGAGCAATGTGAGTGCACTACTGCTCTCAGATTATCTGCAGACAGATTGAAGTGAAAAGATGCACAGCCTTGTCAGCCTTGGTGATTCTCTTTCTAACAGCTTTTTTGTGTGTTCAAAAGAAGTCAATCATCAGTGTACACCCATACATGGTATATACGTATGTGTGTGTGTGTGCAAGGATATTTTAGCACACATTGGGAGGGATAGCCCTAGAAAGGCAGAAATGGAGATTGTACTACCGGTAATAGCAAGCAGCTAACTGTGGTTGGCAAGTGACTCTGTGCTTGCTAAGCACTGAAGTAAACTCAGTCTGTGAACTTCATTGAGTGTGTGTGACAGACACACTCATTCATTCAGTATTATAGTCGTTCTGGTGAGTGCTGGTATAGTATCAATTAGGGGTGTGCATTCGTTTTGAACTTAAATGTAAAACGCAACTTATTTTTTTTTTTAACTTAAAAAAGTGATGAGGCGAAAACGATCGGATTTCCAACTTATTCAACATAGCTATGTTGAATACGTTGGAAATCGCGATTGTTGATCCTAAATAAAAATTTAAACCCCTCACCCTCCTTAATCCCCCCCCCCAAGACTTACCAAAACTCCCTGGTGGTCCAGCGGGGAGTCAGGACGCCATTTCTGAACTCCTTTGCGAGGAGCACGTGACGTCGGAGTGACGCGGCGTCACGTGATTCCCCGCGCGTTCGTTCCAGGACCCTCGTTGCACCCAAAAGGAACTTTTGGCCAGCTTGGGGGGGTCAGGAGGCCCCCCCAAGCTTGGGGGGGCCTCCTGACCCCCCCAAGCTTGCACGTATGGACATAGACTCAACTTATGGAATTCTCCATATGTCCATATTGACCGAAATTGACCCCCCCCTTTTGACTTATGGACTTATGAACATAAACTTTTGGTCTGCACATCCCTAGTATCAATAACATATATTTGCAAAAACTGATTCAGAAGATTAATCATGACCTACATTTCCTGAATCACAGGATATCAAACAGCTAGTGGCTGAAGTCAATTTGGCACCTCTAGTCATAGCATCTTAGCCTCCAGTGAGGAAGTATAGGAAGCAGATGATACTGACATGGATGAGATTATACACAGCAAAGTGGAAGACCAACTCCAAGCCTGAACAGCCAGCCCCTTCCCCCCTTATGATGCCATATGGAAAAGACATTAGGCCTCTTCCAGGGATTTCCTCTGGCTTCTTCCTGCCTAGGGCTTTCTATCAATTTGGTTGGTGCCCTTTGCCCCTCATTTGGAGCCTTGGGGTAGTTTTTCCACTGTGGGTGGCTGCTTTGCAGCTCACATGATGCTTTGAGTTCTTTATGCGACTCTTTCTGCTGCTATAACCCTCTGTCTCTGTCTTAGGGGTTTTTTTTCTGCCTTTATTGATGCTTTGTTTCTCATTTCATGGTATTTTGTGCTATTCATGCCACACTTGGTGATGCTTTGCTGCTCTTGTGCAGCCTTGGTGTGGAGAGGGGGGTTGATGCCACTGCTGGTGCACTTTATTCCACTTTTGGGGCCTTGGGGTGTTCTGGCCACTCTTGATGCTGCTGTTCCCCTCTGATGGTGTCTTGGGAGAAATCCTGCCACTGCTGGTAGCGTTTTGCCCCAGTGAGGATCCTTGGGCTCTTCATGCCACTTTCAGTGCCACGTTGTCATAGTCTTGATGTGCTGGAGTGCCTTCACCCTTCTGATGCTGTCTCCCCATAATTTCTTTTTAGAAATGATTAGAAAATCCCAATTTGGGAGCCCAAAATAGGTTACTTTGCTTCCCCCGTTGACTTTAATGGGAAATTAATAAATAAAATGAATAAGCACAATCTTTTTTTTTTGTTTGAAACAAACCAAATGAATGATTGCGACCTAAGAAACAAATAAACAAATGAAATTCAAATTTTTGCCTTTGAACCTGGTGTCACAGGACAGAAACTGAAAGCTGTAAGTGTGAAGTGAGCACTGATGCATGGAATAGTATTGCTTTTAACTGCAAGGGTTTGGCTCTGAGCTGTGTGTTCCAGACAACTCACAATAGGTTGTGAGGGGTATAGATGGCAAACAATAATTTATGTCTGCAGGTTGGTCTGCATTGCCAGCAGCAGCCCTGGCATACCATGATGGGTGGTGTTTATTATTTTAAAAATAGTACTAATATGAATGCTAATTGTCGCTTCTTGAACCAAGTTATCATGAATGAGAAGATTTTTGTTTTGTTTAATGAATACTGTACTTGCCCACTGGGATCTGGACTGAAACCAGCTCATTACATAAAGACCTCCAAAGGGCCATTTGATATGTTAATGACTTGCTAAGGATAGTTCTCAGCTAGATTCTAACTGGCATTTTAAAGCTGAAAGACTCTGTATCTCTGTGGAAACCATTGAACCGTTCAGTTTCACCCCAAGCCCCTACCTCTCTGCCCCATATCCTTTTCAATTTTATTTCCTAGCAAATATAGCTGAAAAAATTCTGAATGTTAGCTGTTTTGTGACCATGACATTTTTGAATTATCTGTAGTAATAACAAATTGATCCAGAATGAGCAGAAGAAAATGTTAATAGGCATTCAGTTTTACGGGGTGACTTCTTCCATTGTATTGTGTTTCCAGAATACCTGCAGCTGTAGTTTAATCAACCAAAACCTCAAGCTCCAAGACAGATAGAATCCCAAATGTCCCCTGACGCAAGCTGTGCTTCAAATGTAAGTTATATGCTAAATCTGGAGGAAAATATCAGGCCTGTGCATCATTTCATAGCTCCACCAATAACATTAAAGGGCTGGAGATCAAGGATGAAAGAAAAGTAGATTCAGAATTGTCAAGTAGAATTAGTCTTTCTCAGGAATTCAGTGAAAGACTGCGAAGCCATCATGTTAGTATATTTTGAAGATTTGTTTTTAAATATATATGAATTTGATAAGTGTTATGGGGTATAAACTCTTCATAAACTAAATATGCATTAAAACAACAAGTGCTTCATGATTGATGTTGTATATTTGGGTATCAGTTCTGCAGGAAGACGGCATTTATTGTAAGAATAGGTTTATAGTACAATCCCCATTTAAGTTTCCTAAAAGTAAATCTCTCAAAATTGAGTTTCAGATTGGTTTTAACCTGCAAATTGAATTGTCACTGATCATCAATGGAATGCACTTAAAAAAAGGTTTGAAAATAGTTTAAAATGCATCATGAAGATTAAGCTGGGGGATTGGGGGGGGGGGGAGGGTGGAACAACGGAGAGGGATGTGAGCTTATTGGTTAGATTTCAGATCATGTTAGTACCATTGTTTGTACTTTACCTTTTAGAGTATATTATGGCTGTATCTGAATTTGGATGTTTATTGTTTGTACAGATTTATATTCCTCTCAATAAAAATTGTCAATGTTAAAAAAAAATGCATTATGAAAAAGTAAAGATTATAAAAATAGGGGAGATAATGGGAAAAGTAGGCCACAGTTTAATGAAGGTGATGGAGTGTGTTAGACAGAGGTGACCCCGAACATGGACTTATTGCCAGAGCAGTGACCTCAGGCATTCAGGATCAGAGGATCTAATGGCAGAGCTTTGCAGACTCTGAAGCAATGAGAATCCCCTTGTAAATGTCAAGAGAAGCAATGTTAGGGAGGCCTGCCCTGGAGGCTTCCTATTAGGTGTTGCCTTAATACAGTGGTTCTCAACCTTTTTTTCAAGAAAGATGATTCCGTGGGGGGTTCCGTGGGGGCAACGTGGCTGTGGCATATTGAGGTGGGGGAAGAAGTGGTAACTGATAGGTTGCTGCTCATGCTCACTCTGCTCTCTGGGATTGCCACTCTTTCCTGTACTATATTCCCATTGCGCCTCTACTTCTGGCACTCCTGTTCATGCACCCTAGCCACTAGTAACTCCTTTATATAAGTGAGATGCTGGGACTGGAGGGCAAGACTCCTTTTCACCGGTCAGTCACAAGCGTGGTAAGCATGTAAGTGCTATTTCTGCCAGATGTTTAAGTCTTTCTTGCATCTGCTGCTGCAAGAAGTCCACAAATTGCAACACCTCTGTTTTCATTTTCCCTTTCTAATGTATACCCTCTAACATCTCCTCCATAATATTTACTATGGAGATAACCTCATCTAGGGTGGCGCTTCTGGAACTTGGCATCCTTCAAGGACTTTGGGACTTGTATCAGCTGCCTCTTCACTATCCAATCATGGTACCCCAGGAAGTGATCCACACCTATCTCAATTTCAGGGCCGGTGCAAGGGTATTGGCCTATCCTGCTTGCGGCACCGCGTGGCTGCTCTTCGGCGCCCCCTACTGCTCGGCGCCCTGAGAATCACATAGTGTCACGCCCCCCCCCCCCCTCACCTGTTTCGGCGCCGACTGTGTGCTTCTCAGGGCGCCGAGCCACAAGCAGGATGGGCCCCACTTGCGGCACCCCGTGGCTGCTCTTCGGCGCCCCCTACAGCTCGGTGCCCTAGGCGACCACCGAAGTTCGCCTAATTGACGCGCCGGCCCTGCTCAATTTGTAGAGAGGTAACAAAGGGGTATCTGCTGCTTCACTAACATCTGCAGCACCAATATATGGAATTCCTGTGGGTGCCAACATCTTAAATCATCTGCTTATGAGGTATCCAAAATTTTTCCTGCTTCTCACAGAAAAACTGCCCATCCTTCACACTGCAACGAAAATGCCTCACTATTTTCCTGTACCTCTATGAAGGCCTTCAGGACCCTTGGCTCCAGCCCCAGGGAATCCCTCATTACCAATGCAGCAAATGTGCAAATCAACAGAACCCCTCATAGCTCCTATTTTCCACTATCCTTATCATACTGTTCCCCACCATCTATCACAAAAAAAACTCTTCACGAACACTCCTGCCTCTTCGGTCTACCTGCCAGCCCTCCAGCATTTTTCTCATGGCTGTTAAGATATTGCATGAGATATGGATGGTATCCATCATCTCGGTGTGCAGCACATCCCACCTGCATTCTGGTGCTTGGCCCCTAGTAGATCTGCTGACTGTCCCTGCCTTGGCTAGCTCCCACCAGTGTGTTGTCAGGGAAAAGTAAGCATGTGTAGCATTCATGCTAGTTCAGATGTCACTAGTGAAATGCATGCTACTCCCCTCTGCCTTGGTCAGCTGCACCTACCTGTGACAACAGCACTGATTGTATAGGGTGGGGACAACCTACTTATCGCAAGGTAATCTTGGAGGGTACTTTGTAATTGGGGGTGACGAGTTGCAGGAGATGTTTAAAGCCCAAATTCTCCACAATCTACAGGGTCTAGTCTTCCAGGGCAATCATTTCCCTGATGCACCTCAACACTACTTTGGATGCTGCCTGCCTGTTGTCCTGGGGCAGTGATACAGAACAGTACACCACTATATCTGCTTTATGGTAGCTTGCTACTGCAGACATTTGGTTGGGTTCTGATGGCCTGTAACTAGACTCGTGGAAAGGGCAATGGGATCAGCTTAGGAAAATGTCTTCCCTTTTTCAAGCTTGTTGCTATTATTTCTGCTTTAAATGCTGGAGGAGATGCCCAGGCTAGCACTGCCATCCTCCCCTGATGTCAATGCAAGTGGATGGTGTATCTGTAGGTGATACTGAATACCAGGATTTGGGAGATGCCCCAGTACCTTCCGTTGACTGATGACCTTACTATATTGAATGCATATGGTGGGGGCAAGGAGACAGTGATGTTATGGGTGCAGTTAGATGAAAAAAGAAGGAACTTTGGCATTATATAGAGGGTGGAGGAGAGAGAGTAGACATACCAGGTAGGGGCAGGAGAAGCAAAACAGCAGTACTGTGACCCATGAGCTTTGGGTAGGAGAGGTGGAAGTAGTGATATAGAGGATAGATGGCAGAGAAATGGCAGCAATAGCAATGGCGAGAAGTAATGTTGGTGACTCTGTAGATGCAGAGATGGTGAGGAGTGTGGGGACACAGCATCATTGAGGTGTGTATGGAGGATCAGTAAAGGTGAGGCTGTTTGCGAAGAAGTAGTAACAGTGAGGGTTACATGGAGGAGTAGTGACCATGAGGATACTTGAGGAGAAGCAGCAGCATGATAACAAGGCAGTGAAATATGGAGGACTGGCAGCAGCAAAATTAGAGAGCTTAACTAGGGGAGGGTGGGGGGATGTGGGGTATTAAAAGCAGAGCAAAGGTTTGGAGCATACACATGTCACGTGTTTTCCATGATTTATCTTGGTGACAGTCAAGCACATCATTAGAGTCAAGATTTTGCTTTTAAAGCCCTAACACCTTCTCAAATGAAACTAATTCCCCTCTTGTCTGTTCATTATGTCCTGATACATTTTCACTATGGTTATCTCAACTCATTTCCCATTCCTTGTGACTTTGGGCAAGTCACATCACCCTCCATTGCCTAAGGTTTAACCTTAGGCCTCATTTACGAAGCATTTTCCCCACAGGCACCATAAATCAGGCCCTTAGATTGTGATCCCTATGGGGAGAGGGAACATTAGAACATAAGAAAATGCCATACTGGGTCAGACCAAGGGTCCATCAAGCCCAGCATCCTGTTTCCAACAGTGGCCAATCCAGGCCATAAGAACCTGGCAAGTACCCAAAAACTAAGTCTATTCCATGTAACCATTGCTAATGGCAGTGGCTATTCTCTGTGGGGCGGATTTTCATACTCCGTGAATAGGCCTACTTTTGTTTGCGCTCCAGGCACAAACAAAAGTACGCTGGATTTTAGTAGATACGCGCGGAGCCACGCATATCTGCTAAAAACCTGGATCGGCGCGCCCAAGGCTATCGATTTTGTATAGCCGGCGCACGCCAAGCCGCGCAGCCTACCCCCGTTCCCTCCGAGGCCGCTCCGAAATCGGAGCGGCCTTGGAGGGAACTTCCTTTTGCCCTCCCCTCACCTTCCCCTCCCTTCCCCTACCTAACCCACCCACCCGGCCCTGTCTAAGCCCCCCCCTTACCTTTGTCGGGGGATTTACGCCTCCCGGAGGGAGACGTAAATCCCCGCGCGTCAGCGGGCCTCCTGCGCGCCGGGACGCGACCTGGGGGCGGGTCCGGAGGGCGCGGCCATGCCCCTGGGCCGCCCCAGGCCGTAGCCACGCCCCCGGGCCCGCACCCGGAACGCTCCCGACACGCCCCAAAAACGCCGCGCGGTTCGAGCCCGCCCCTGACACGCCCCCGACACGCCCCTCCAAAAACCCCGGGACTTACGCGAGTCCCGGGGCTCTGCGCGCGCCGGTAGGCCTATGTAAAATAGGCTTACCGGCGCGCAGGGCCCTGCTCGCCTAAATCCGCCCGGTTTTGGGCAGATTTAGGCGAGCAGGGCTCTGAAAATCCGCCCCTAAGTGAACTTAATAGCAGGTAATGGACTTCTCCTCCAAGAACTTATCCAATCCTTTTTTTAACACAGCTATACTAACTGCACGAACCACATTCTCTGGCAACAAATTCCAGAGTTTAATTGTGAAATACCCTCAGTGCCTAAATGTAATCCACTTTGAAATGCCTGAAAAAAGCAGATTATACATCAAATAAATAAATAAAATAAAATATCCTTCTACTATTTTAATTTAGCTACATTGCCATTTAAATGTTACAAAGAAATATATAACTTGTATAACACAGCGATTATTTTCACGGGGAAAAGAACAGCTGAGTTTTAGACTCTTTTTACAAGTGTGTGTAATTATGACCCACTGCTGGTTTCCCCTATGAAACAATATCTGAATTACAAGACTTTCTGCATCAATGATCTTATGAGCAGGATACTAAAAGGGTAATTCAGAGCCATTGAGGAGAATATAACATTTTGAAGTTAAAATTATCAAACTCTTTAGAACTAATGTAAAAAAGATTGAAAAGAAACTTGGGTTTTTACCTCAGTACCAGACAGTACAGTCTCTCTGTCTACTTCCTACTCTACAAAGACATCAACTCCACCATTATGCCTTCCCTTCACACCACCATTGTAATATAATCTATTATTCACTTGAATGTACAGGCAACATCATCTTTTACTTTAACATGCTTATTTTGTTGACCCATTTTGAGAACTTTCCTGAAGTCTAGGAACTTGCCTTTGAATGAACCATCATCTCTGCATCCTAATACTGAACCACACCATCCAGTGGTCACTAGTTCCCAGATGATCATCCACTACAACATCAGAAATACTGTCCCCATTGGCAAGTACCACATCCAGTATTGCCCCCTCCTGTGTGGGTTCTGATAACAGTTGATAGAACAGTTCTCCTTGCAAATCAACTGCCATTTGGATGCCCAATTTTCCAGTCTCACAAGGTCCTCCTGCAATTTATCACAATCTGTTTGTGATTTGACTACTCTGAATAATTTTATATCATCCGCAAATTTGATTACCTCACTCATGGTATTTCTGTTATGATTTGTGGGTGTGTGGACCCTTGGCCCGAGATGCGAGTTGTTACTACCTGGGGGGAGGAGCCCCACAGGTCCGCACCATCGGGAGGCAAGGTGTAGGCACAGTAGGGAGCTCTGGACACAGTGGTGGAGAGGTTCCCAGGGACCAGGAGGTTACTCCAGTAGGCTGGCAGCCTGGAGGCAGTCCCTGTGCTGGGACCCTGAAGGGAGAGGCACCAGACAGGCCGTGGAGCGGAAGGCGTAGGACTAGCCGTGCCGGAGGTTCCCCGGGAAGGCAGACCAGGGGGCGGAGCTGGAAGCATAGAGGGCATAGATGTGGTGACGCAGGCCAACGCACAGAGCAGGGAAGCCCGAGCCAGATCTCTGCTGCTGACATAGGCAGGAGCCCGGAGAGCGAAGAAATGCCAGCAGGCTTGTGTAGATACAACCCCGAGGAGCGGGGCAGCTGACAGTCACTGAGAGCATGAGAGCACAGCCCCAAGGAGCAGGGAAGCTCTGGAAAATCTCTAGAGATACCAGGCGTGGCCTGAGAAGCAAGGAAGCGCAGACAGACTTGCGAAGGACACAGGCACAACCCCGAGGAGTGGGGAAGCCTTGTCGATGCATTCACAGGTTGCCACGGTGTTCCAGGGAAGACCCGAGTAGAAGCAGCCCTTGCAGAGTAGGACCCAGGTGGCACAGAGCCAGCCCTAAGAGCAGGGTAGGCCAGGAGAGCAAGTCTCCAAGGATTGCACACTGACCTCCGAGGAGTGGGTGCTAGACATCACAAGGTTGGGATTCATAAGCACCTCCTTCACCCTTTACTAGCTGACTTGGCAACGCATTGATTCGCTACTAGTACTTGCTCCTGTCTCCTCGGATCCGTGGTTCCTGCATCGGATCTACCTGCTACTCTGGACTCTGGCTCGGGTACCCGCTTCTCAGGGGCCTGCTTGCGCTCCAGTTGGAGACCTCGTCTCCAGGCTCCTCCCACTCCTCAGGCTAGACCCTGGCTTCCCTGCTCCTCGGGGTTATCCTTCGAACTGCCTTACTGCTTTGGAGACTCAACTCTGCGCTTCCTTGCTCATCAGGGCAGTGTCTACACCGGTGACTGTACTCCGCACTTCCCGCTCCTTGGGACAGTGCCTATGTTCCACACCCGTGACTGTACTCTGCACCTCCCCGCTCCTCGGGGTAGTGCCTCCGTTTCTCTACCAGAGATTCCATCATGCGCAGCCCCACTCCTCGGGGTTGCTTATGTCACTACTTCGGAGATTCGACTTGGGCTTCCCTGCTCCGAGGGGAAGCCCGAGCCTCATCACACCAGAGCCTCTCTCGCTATGCTGTCCCACTCCTCGGGACAGTCTCTGCTGAAATCCTCCAGAAGTTTCTGTCTCTCACTCCCGCTCCTCAGGGCCTACCTAGCTCTTCTCTGTCGAAGGATCCTGCTCTGGTACTTGCATCTCCAGTTCTACCTGAATACTGTGGGTTCCCTCTGAACTGTGTCTCTTTCCCTACTCCTCTGGATCCCTCACAGTACTCTCTCTACAAGCTCCTGCGATCACGTGGCTGTGATGCAGGACGCTTCTTTTCCCTACCACTACTACTGTATCTCCTGCAGCAGCTGACCTCGCCTCTCAAAGGTGAGAACCTGTGGGGCTCCTCCCTGCAGGTGGTATCAACCCTCACCTTGGGCCAAGAGTCCACGAAACACACGAATCCTAACAGATTGCCAAGTCCATGGACCTGACAGAGGTCTCAGCCATCCAGGACATCCGTGGCCTGGCACAAAGAATCAGTGAACAACAAAAGTTCCTGGAAACACTGGCAGCAGCCATTGTTAACTTGAGCAGTCATTTAGACACCACTGTGACTGCCGCCTCGACGTCTACCAAGTAAAATTCCTCCACTTCTATGCCGGCACCTGCATGCTTTTCAGGGAACCTTCTTATGTGCAGGGGTTTCTTGAATCAATGTAATATGTACTTCTGCCTGCAACCTGCTTACTTTCCAGATGTGATCACCAAAATGACCTGCATCCTTTCCCTTCTGGATGGTAAAGCCTTGGCCTGGGTGTCACCCCTATGGGAGCATGCTTACCCGGTTCTTTGAGACCTGCCTGGGTTTCTTGCCTTATTTTGCTCTGTCTTCGACGACCCTGGCAGAAGAGCCATTTCCGGGTCCTCACTTCTCCATTTCCAACAAAGCTCTCGGCCATTAACCGACTACGTCATAGAATTCATGACCCTTTCATCAGAACTTCACTGGGACTCAGACTGCTTACGATCCATCTCCCTCGAAGGACTGAGTTCCCGGATCAAAGATGAGCTGGCGGCTCATGAATTGCCTGCATCCCTGGACTCTTTGATAGACCTTGCTGGTCGCATCGACCACCGCCTGTAAGAGCGCTCACAGGAGTCTAGAGCATCCAGAAAATCTATGCCAGGCTTGTCCTGAATTCGACGTTTGTCTCCACCCAGGCTGAATGCAGCCCAGAGCAAAGCTGAGGATAAGCCAATGCAGATGGATTGGAGCAGACTTTCCCCCAAAGAACGTCGCTGTCGAGAGCAATCCGGCCTCTGCCTGTACTGTGGCAAGTCTGGACATGCCATTGCCTCGTGTCCAGTCTGTCTTGGAAACTCCCAGGCCTAGGTTCAGCAGGAGGACTGCTCCTAGGCCTGACTTCGCCTTCTCCTCCATTGACAGTACCCATCTCCATTAAGATGGAACACCAGGAGTTCCACACTCTGGCTTTGGTGGACTCTGGGGCTGGTGGGAATTTTATTTTAAAACAATTGACTTAGCACCTCTGGATCCCCACTATCCTCTCCCCAGTGCTCTTACTCCTCTCATCCATCCATGGAGAACCACTACCTGGTGAGGTTACTCACACCAAGGCTCCTATTCGGCTCCGCACAGGGTCTCTGCTCGTAGAGACCATTTCCTTCCACATTCTGGACAAAGCCATACATCTTGTGGTCCTGGGACTGCCGTGGCTACAGCAACACACCCGCAGTTTGACTGGGCCACCTTACAACTCTCTCGCTGGAGCTCCTCCTGCTATGACAACTGTCTGGAGTCCGTCTCGCCCCTGCCTTGCCTGAATGCTTCACTCTCTCCTCCCGGCCTTCCTCTGCAATACTCTTTATATGCTGATGTGCTCTCCAAGAAGGCCACAGACACCTTACCTTTGCATCGTTCTTACAATTGCGCAATCAACATGTTGCCCAACACGGAAATAGTGTGTGGCAGTGGAAGCTGAAGCCTAGACAGCTAAGTGCCCTCTGGAGCCTTCTGCAGGGGCTTTTAGGAGATGTATGCAGATGAATTTTCTGGTTCTCTGCTGCAGATAGATAACCTTTCCTTCTATGTGTATTATATATAGAAATTAAACCTGATTTTACTGATTGACTAATTTTAGTATTGTTGCTGGTTATTCACAAACTAACATAAGTCACCCTGTTATCAATTTAAAAACCTGGGGGTAGATATTTAACACCAAAAGGGCTAAGTAACTTAGCCGGACTGGCAGCAGATCGCCTTTGCCCTCACTATGTCACAGGGGCCGACCGTCGGTACCTGTGACATAGTGAGGGCAAAGGCGATCGGCGCCATTTTGAGTCCTGGCATCGGACGGCCGGCGTGTAGGAGGTCGCTCCCGGACCCCCGCTGGACTTTTGGCAAGTCCTGGACCCCCAAGCTGGCCAAAAGTCCCTGGGGGTCCAGCGGGGGTCCGGGAGCGATCTCCTGCACGCGGGCCGTATTGCCAGAATTCAAAATGGCGCCGGCGCTACCTTTGCCTTGTCACATGGTAAGGGCAAAGGGCCATTTTTTTAGCGCAGCTGATAGCGTGGGAACGGGAGATTGCTTCCCGCGGCCCCCCTGGACCACCAGGTATGTGTAAAAAGTATTGGGGGGGTCGAGAGAGTGGGGGAGGCTAAGGGGTAATTTTAAAGGGTCGGGGTGGGGTTTTTTTTATCGGCGCGGGCCTCACTAAAAAAAATTAGTGATGTGAACTGGAATCGGAACCGATTCCAATTCACATCTCGTAATGATCAGATTCCCCCCCCCCCCCAAGCCGAACCCGATCGTTAAAACGATCGGGCAGACGATTCACATCCCTAATCTACACCATGCTCTAGCCAACACTCACCAAGATGTACTGGTGCTGCAGCCAAGTCCTACTGGCCCGCAGATCAAAGCGCTCTACCTGCAGGGGAGGGGGATGGCTAGGCAAAAGAACAGCCCTAGTCCTGACCTGCTGTATCATGGCACTTCCCAGATGGTGTTCCCTCAGTCCAGACCAGTCAGCTGCAACACCCAATGAGCAAACAGTTAATACGACTTCAATAAAACCAATAGTGTCCATTATCTTAAAGCACCATCTACTGTTAGAAAATAAACACAATGGGCCAGATTTTCAGAGGATTTACGCGCGTAACCGGTCATACGCGCATTGGGCCTATTTTCAAAAGGCCTGGCGACACGTGTAATGCCCCAGGATGCGTGTAGGTTCCGGGGCTTTACTAAAGGGGCCGGAAGGAGGCAGGACGGGGGCGGGGCAGGGCAGTCCAGGGCGGGGGCAGGGTCAAAAGCTCCCAGCACAGCGGCCATTTGTCGCTGTGTGGAGGATCCCGCACCGGCAGTTGGCTGAAGTAAGTTTTAAAACAGAAGTGAAAAAAAGAGAAAGGTAGGGGGGAAAGGGCGGGGGAGGTAGGGGAAGGGAAGGTGGGGTGGAGGGTAGGGAACAGGGGAAGGCAGCACGGCTTGGCGCAGGCTCAGCGCATTCAAGGTACACAATTGTGCATCCCTTTGTGCGCGCCGACCCCTGATTTTATAACTTGCACGCACCTGCGCATGCAAGTTATAAAATTGGTCGTACATGTGTGCACACACGTGCACCTTTTAAAATCTACCCCAATTTGTTATGCTCAGGCTGTGAACCCTTGGGCCGACGGGAGGATGGAATACTTTAGGAGGAAGATCCGTAGGTTCTCCCGTCGGGTGGTGAGGCAGGAACAGAAGACGTGACCAGCTGACCCTCGGCACTGGAGACATAGGCGACTGTGGAGGCAGATGAAGAGTCGTGACGTCGAAGGAAGGAAGTGTGTCTTCGCCACTGGAAGTCCACGGTCCCCCCAGGAGGAGCCCGTAGGGACCCGGGCCGCTGGGACTTAGGTGAACCTTTGAGAGGTCAAGAAGTTCGGTGCAAGGGCTGACTGGAGCTTCACCCCTGGAAGCCCGCGGTCCCCCTGGGAGAAGCCCGTAGGGACCCGGGCCGCTGGGACTTAGGTGGGCCCTTGGAGACGACGGTCAAGAAGAAGTCTGAGGTCAAGTGCCAGAGGGTCGTCGCTTACCAGTCCGAGGTCACACACCGAGGGATCACCACTTGCCAGTCTGAAGTCACACACCAGAGAATCACCGCTTGCCAATCCGAAGTCAATACCAGGAATCACCGCTAGTCGATCCGAAGTCACACACCAGGAATCACCGCTAGCCGATCCGAAGTCAGGAACCAGGAACACCAAGATGAAACAGGAACAAGGATCCAAAGCACAAGAACTCACCGAAGCAAGCAGACCTGACTAACCACGGAAGTTGCCAAGTCAAGGAATGGTCAGAGGAAGTCTCCTTTTATACTTCCTCAGGCCCAGTGGATTGGAATCAGCTGGAGACAATTAAAGGGACGAGGTCCCTTTAATTCTGGTGAGGAGGTGCAGCCATCTTGGATCTCGGGCCGCAGAGGAGAGTTGCTAGCTGCCGCGAGGGAGGAGCAGGGACAGCTCCCGACCCGGCGGTCACCCCGGGGGCCCGCGCCAACGTGCGGGATCAAACGGCACCGAACCATGGCTCTCCTCCTGATGCCTGCCACGGCGGGTCACCGTCATGGTCAGGTAGGGGGGCGCACCCGCGGACAGCCGCGGGCGCGGAACACAACACAATTTTTCTATAAAAAAAGAACTCCACTCTATTTCAATGTTAAGGTCACTTGGTTAAAGAGTTTGCCAGTTATAAATACATCTTTGTTCCCGCTGGACTAATACCTAAGATATATAGTATCTCCACCTCGCTTCAACCTCACTTGGCTAATTATGAAGAACCTTATATTACCAACAGTGTGACCTTGTTGAATCCAGTGGTGTACCATTGCCTTTACCATGTGACAGGGACTATCGGTGCCATTGTCCGGCCTCTGTCACATGGTAGGAGCAATGGATGGCCCAAGATGGCACTGGCTGTTCAAGATGGCGCCGGATGTCCATTGCTTCTACCATGTAACAGAGGCTGGCCAATGGCACCAATAGCCCCTGTCACACGGTAAAGGCAAAGGGCCATCGGTGCCAATTTGATTAGTGGCAGCTGACAGCCCCTTACTTTAAATTGACAACTTGTATATAGTTACTAATATATATATATTTATTTCAACAGTTATGTACTCTCTTCTTAATGTTATGTACTTTCTCTTACCATGCTATGCAATCTAATCTAATATGTTCAATGTAAATGGTTATTGGTATATAAAAACCTTTAAATAAAATAAATAAATAATGAATAAATGGTTTGGAAAGCAATGTCTACCTAGGAACTTTTTCTATATGGTGTAGCCTCTATATTAGTATACACTTAGAAACAACTCGGACCCATGTTCCTGTCACCTCCAGACCCACAACACATGACAGTGATATTAGGGACTGGTACCACTAACACTTTGCCCCCTCCCCCCCCCAACTAGGGGATTATTAGCTGCATTCTGCCCAAGCAAAATGGCGCCAGCCATATTGCCGTACAGCAAAATGGCGTCGGCCGTACGGCAACACGATTCGAGTGCAGGAGGTCGTTCCCGGACCCCCGCTGGACTTTTGGCAAGTCTTGTTGGGGTCAGGAGGCCCCCCCCAAGCTGGCCAAAAGTCCCTGGGGATCCAGTGGGGGTCCGGGAGCGATCTCCTACGCTCGTGACGTCGGGGAACAGGAACCAAAATGGCGCCGGTGCTACCTTTGCCCTGTCATATGACAGGGCAAAGGTAGCGCTGGCACCATTTTCTATCAACGTGCCCGACGCCCGAGAGTGGAAGATCACAACGGGACCCCCCCACTGGACCCCAGGTAATTTAAGACATTTTGGGGGTTTCGGGAGGGTGGGGGATTTATTTTAAAGGGTCGGGGTGGGTTTTAGGGATGTTTTAGTGTGCCGGTTTTCCCGCCCTCCCCCTTCCCCTCCCCCTTTCCCTTCCCCCGATTTATGATTTTTGACGATAAATCGGGGGAATCGGGGGAATTCCTATTAAATATCGCCTCTAACGATTTTTGACGATTTAAAATATATCGGACGATATTTTAAATCGTCAAAAAACGATTCACATCCCTACGAATACTGTTCACTTGGGGAATGCCCTACCTGTAGCACCTCCCTTTATACTACTGCTCTGCTTGTTGCACTCACTTTCTCTCATCACTCTTCTCTACTTCCCTTAAATTTTCTAGAAAGCTTCTCTTCTACTCTGCTCTGAATATCCTCTGTGAAGATGCTGTCCCTATGCTGGTACTCAGGGAACACACAGCAACTCCATTGCAAACCACCACTATCCTGACAGCTGATAGACCACACTTGATGAAATCATTGTCCTCCTGAAGGTACTCACATAAGCTAAAGGTATATACAAGATGTCAGTAAGGGGCTGAGAACTCTTGGGAGGTTACATATTTGACCAAACCCTTGCATGCAGGAATATTGGGCCGGATTTTAAGATGTAGGCACAACCCGGCGTGCACAAATGTATGCCCGATTTTATAACATGCGTGCGCAGTCGCTCACATGTTATAAAACCCGGGGTCGGCGTGCGCAACGGGTTGCACACCATGCACGCGGCGAGCCCTAGGGGAGCCCCCGATGGCTTTCCCCATTCCCTCCGCCCCCCCCCCCCACACCTTCCCCCACCTTCCCCTACCTAACCCGCCCCCCCAGCCCTATCTAAACCCCCCCTGACCTTTGTTAAATAAGTTGCGCCTGCCTCTGGGCAGGCATAGGTGGCACACTCCGGCCAAGTGCCGGCGCGCGATCCCCTGATCCCCCGGCACAGCCACTGTGCCGGAGGCCTCGGTCCCACCCCTGGACCACCCTGGCCCGCCCACTCCCCGCCCCTTTTTTCAAGTCCCGGGACATACACGCGTCCTGGGGCTTGCACGCATCGCTGGGCCTTTGCAAAATAGGCTAGGCCCGCGCAGGAGCGGGTATTCACGGTTACGCGCATAACCCTTTTAAAATCTGCCCCATTATGTGGTTGAAAAAACAACATTTGGAGCACAATTCTGAAAGCCAAGCATTTAAGAATAGAGCTCCCAAGTGGCTAGCTAGCAGTCCTTTTGAAGAGCCACAGTATTTAGTGACTCTCTAGCTTAGCACGTTGGTGTTTAATAAATGTTCCCAGAGTATTTATTTGTACCATGGGATTGCTTTCTGTACAGATAGTGGTGTAGCAGGGAGAGGTATATTAGGGATCATGGAGCTGTTCTGTTAGGCAGAAAGGACGGTCCATGACCTGTGAAGAGATATATCTACATAGCATAATCATTTATAATATGTACAAATTTCATTTTTTCAGGGGAGCAGACTGGCGATGAGCCTGATGGCCTAGGACCAAGGGGGCAAGGAGATGCTCATGGGTGCTGCTGATAGCCCCGAGGAGGACATAGGGGTGGAAGAGGGATCAGCGGCAACCCAAGATGCATGAAGAGGAGGAAGAAACCCAGTTTAAGGCTACTTTTTCCAGCACACCAGGTTTCAGGCAACTTGCTGGTGGCCAGCAGGAGGGAAATGGAGGAGGTCATCTCTCCTCAAGAAGAAGAAATGCAGGTCACTCCTGTGGAGATGAGCATCATTGACATAAATATCTGAGTAGTGGAGGAGATTGCAGTACTCTGGACAGATATGTAGGGCCCAGGAGAAGTAGTAAGGGGGAGATGCAGTGCCTCCAGAAAGTGGTAAGTGATAAGATCCAGGGCGTGCTGCATTTGTCATGCTATGGATTCCCAGACAGCAGTGTGAAGGAGGATGCTGCAGAGAATGCCCACCCCAGCAGCTGCAGTCACCACCAGCTCCCTACCATGTCATGCTCCATTGGATGCAGCCACCATCAACATTTGCAGCACCACCAGGCTAGATGACACCTCCCTAGGCTGGAATTCCACCTCCATGATTGGTAACTCCACCTATTCCTCCAGTTGCACTCATCATGCTATCACCTCTCTTTATGCCATAACCATGACCACCACCACCTCTACCCATGCAGTCTGCAGGATCACCACTGCAGCCAATAGCTCTGAGAGATGCTCCCACCTCTACCACCGCAGTTGCCAGCCTATATTCTTGGAGGACTGAGAGTGCTGCAGGCCCCTCCAGCAATTCTGAAATGTCACAGCTACTTGGTCCCGTGCCATCTGAGGACAGGGTCAGCTGCAATCGCACACCACTGTGGAGGAGTGCCAGAGTTGGTCAATGTAAGGCTCCAGTACTTTTCCCATCTCGAAAAAGAGGACAGTCAAGGAAGCACTAAATAGATCTATTATATTAGTCATCACATTGAGCACACAATGTAAATAAATTCAGATTCACCTTCTAAAATATCTTTGTATCAGAGGAGGTAATTTTAAAAGGAGTTACATATCTAAATGTAACAGACTATTGTAGCAATTTTCAAAAGTCATTTACGCACGTAAAGTGCACTTACATATGAATACACTATAGAAAATTCAATGGCATATATTGTAGCAATTTTCAAAAGCCCACTTACACGGGTAAAGTGCATTTACACATGTAAAACGCAATTTTAAGTATTTAAATGCTTTTTAAAATCAGGTTCTTTATACATATGAGTTAACCCCGGTTTGACATGCCTCTGAGGCGCCCTGTTTTTTCATGTTTACTTTTGCTCGTGTAGGAGTATATATACGCGTATGTGGCCTTTTTTCAAAATATGGTTTACGCATGCACGGGTCATATACATGCATATATGGCCTTTTTTTTTGTTGAAAATTTACTTTGAAATGAAGCAAAAAAAACTAATTACTTTCCCTCCCAAATGAAAAAAAATGAAATTTTTTTCTGTCTGCACATCTCTAATAGATTGTTCAATATGCACAGCGTAGGTGGATTCTTCAGAAACCCAAATGTGGAGTTTTCCTTTTGTAATGGTTTTGAATAGTTTTGCTTATTTAATGTGTATATCATGAGCCTGGCACAGTGGAGAGCAACATACAACTATTATGTCAGCATACTAGAAAAGTTCCTGAAAGTATAATGGAAACTTTACTGCAGCTGTTGTACGTAAAACATAATTTGCGTAAACAATAAAGCAATTAAAGCACCATTACAATGAGTGTTTTAAAAATTCTTATGAAAATGTAAAGTTTAATTAGATTTTTTAATGCTTTTATCCTGTAATGCTTTGGATATTTTGAAGTTTTATAAACCTGTATAACTTATAATGTGCAGCTGCCTGAGTTAACATCCTTAAAAGTAAATTAGTGACATCTTTCACTGGTTGTTAATAGTCTGTGAAAGAAATAAACCAAGGTTCTGTGCCATAAAACAATAATTTTTCAGTATTCCATACTGCTATAATAATGTAGGAGAAATTTCTTCATTATAAGCCATAATAAAATGTAATGGTATTTTCTTAAAAACAGCTGAGGTTTTATTATATTCATTAGCTTGCTATTACCGAAAAATACACCACGCTAGTTGTAAAATGCTGTATGTCTTCTCAGTCAGCAGTCAATAAGAAGTGCAACACGCAGATATAATTCAAGCATATATTTTTCAGCCAGCATTTGAGATTTATTTCCCTTCGTGAGGGTCTAGAAGGTTTGATAAGTCATAATCATAAAGGTGTTGATTATTCCGATTTTTGGTGAGCTCGAGAAAGAGAGAAATGGAAAAAGCCAGATGGGAAATAGTATAAAAGCTGATATTTTGCACAAAGAAAAGATATGCCATTGTTATTTATCTAGCATCTCTTATATTCCACTACCTCCATATTGTAACCAGTATGGATTACAAAGTAACATCCATAAAATCAGCAGACAACACAAATAAAACATTAAAACAAATTACATTACATCAATAAAACAAATTAAAACAGATACTATACTTTAAAAGCAGCATTAAAACAAAACACCTTTACTTGCTTCCTGAATAATTTAATATCCTTAATAAGATGTAATTATGTTGACAGTGGGCAGTGGGTAGTTTTAACAGACTGATCCTAACCATTGGGTGGGTCTGTGCAGTCAAGTGCCCAGGGAGTCTGCCTCATTTGTGCTTACAAGCAAGCAGCTTCTGTGTGCACGCCACACACATTAGTGCACAGCCAGGCACTGTGACAGTGGGCAGTGTTACTACTCAGTGACATTAAATCCATAATGTCAGGGAAAGAGAGATGTAGTTGAGTGATTGGGACTGGCAGAGGAGGCACCTCAAAAGACACTAGTACAACACCACCAGTAGAGCTAAAAAGGCAACTGTCGCACTCTAAACTGTTTGTAGGGGATGGCAGTTCCATGCCAAAAAAAAATGAAATCTGACCATGATACATCGCCATTGCCACCACTTGTTTCTGGCCCTGTAGTTTTGGAGGTGAGGGAAGGGGAGGTAGAGTCATGCCAGACAAAATGTAGAGACCCAAAAGCAGCAGGGGGACAGAAGTCTCGACTAACACTTAGCGTTGACAAGGTAGCGCAGTCACTGTTTGCTTCTGATTCAGATGAAGAATCTTCTTGTGTGGGATTCTCATCAGAAACGGAAGAAGTAATAGCTGGCGTATCTTTGGTAGAATCAGTTAGTCCTGTCTAAGCCTCCACAAATGTGCAGCAGGGGAGAGATGAAAGTGATAATGAGGAGGAGGAAGAGCAGTCAGCACAGGCACAGAGGGTGACTGAGGCCCCCTCTGGCATTGCTTCTCAGGGTGCACCCACTACCTTAGCTCCAGTGCCAGCATCCACCCCTAAGGTGTTAGAGAGGGGAGGATCACGAAAGACATCTCCGATCTGGAGACACTTTAAAGTGATGGAAGACCCGCATTATGCTCGGTGTAATTACTGTGCCAGGGATATTACCAGAGGCAAGCAAATGGGACATTTATCTAATTTTGGCATGAACCATCATATGAAGAGGCAACACCCAACAAGATTACTGCCATCTGGTGATGGTGGCAGTACCAGTGGGGGGACCCCTTCCAACCAGTGTGCAGTGGTAGGAAAGCAGCAGAGTCAGCCCACGCCCTCATCCCCATCTTGCAGTCAGGTGACAGGCCAGCAACCCCCTGATATGTGGCAGAAGCGACAATCCACCATGGAGGAAATGGGGTGGAGTGCGGTAATGCTATCCCGGGGTAGGAGGCAGGCAGCCTCAAAATTTGTAACCAGGACCATTGGGGAAATGATTGCCCTTGATGACCAGCCCTTGCAGTTAGTGGAGAATGTGGGTTTCAAGTGTTTTTTGAAGGTCGCACTTCCAAATTACAAAATCCCCTGCAGATCCACATTTAGTAAAAAGGTCATCCCCAGCCTGTACAAGCAGTGTCACAGTCCCATGCAAGCACTGCTAGCTAAGGCAGAGGGAAGAGTGCATTTCACCTGCAATATCTGGACCGCCATGAATGCTGCACACTCTTACCTCTTTCTGACAGCACACTGGTGGGACATGGCTGAGGCAGGGGCATCCAGCAGCTCTATTACTGAAGAAGTATCAGGGTGGAGGTGGGCTTTACTGCACACCCACCTGACGGACCAGGCCCATACCGCAACCCGCATTATGTCATACCCGCAACCCCATATACCAACAAAACTTCTCCTCACAATACCAGAAACCATCTCCAAAACATTGGCTGACATAATCAACTGTTCGCTCTCACAAGGTTCCTTCCCAGAAGACCTCAAACAAGCCTCACTCAAACCACTTTTAAAAAAACCCAACCTGGACCTAAAAGACCCCAACAATTACCGCCCAATAGCTAATCTACCTATCATAGCCAAGATTATGGAAAAGCTTGTTAACTCCCAACTATCGGACTTCATTGAAGATAACAAACTGCTTTCCGCCTCACAACATGGATTCCGCAAAAATCGCGGCACAGAATCCCTTCTTACATCCCTAACAGACCTCCTCATCCTAGGTACAGACAAAGGACAATCATTTCTGCTGGTCCTTCTAGACCTTTCAGCAGCTTTCGATACCGTAAACCACGCGATCCTCATTAAACAGTTAGCTGCTATAGGAATCTCTGGCTTAGCGCTCTCCTGGTTCAAATCATTTCTAACCAATAGAGGCTACAAGGTAAAAATACAGAACAAAGAATCAGCACGCCACGATTCGACCGTCGGAGTCCCACAAGGTTCCTCCTTATCCCCTACACTATTTAATATTTACCTCCTCCCACTATGCCAACTCCTCACCAACCTCAACTTAATACACTTTCTCTATGCGGACGACATCCAGATCCTGATCCCTATCAAAGAATCATACTCAAAAACCCTCGAATTCTGGGAATCCTGCCACCTAGAAATTAAAAGCCTCCTCAACAGCCTTAATCTGGTACTAAACTCATCTAAAACTGAAGTCCTACTCATAACACCCGATAACAAACCCACAGCCTGTCTTCCAACCAACCTTCAAACCACTCATGTAAGGGATCTAGGTGTCCTAATCGACAATAAATTGAACTTCAAAGCCCACATCAACAAAACAACCAAAGACTGCTTCTATAAACTGCAAGTCTTAAAAAGGATAAGACCACTCTTCCACGCCAAAGATTTCAGAACCATTCTCCAAGCCCTCATCTTCTCCAAATTAGACTACTGCAACGCGACTCTTCTTGGCCTCCCCTCCTCATATACAAAACCACTCCAAATGGTCCAAAACGCAGCAGCACGTTTACTAACAAACACCAGAAAAAGAGACCACATCTCTCCAGTCCTTCAAGCCCTCCACTGGTTACCAATCCACTTCAGAGTAATTTACAAATCCATCACATTATTATACAAAATCATTCACCAACACACCACAATCGACCTACAAATTCCTCCCCGTGTTCACGAATCAACAAGACCGACTAGGGAAGCCTACACAGGATGCCTCCTTGTTCCACCCGTAAAAACTACTAATCACAGAACCTTGAGAGACCGAGCCCTTTCAACAGCAGGCCCTCCGCTATGGAACTCTATCCCACCAGATCTAAGAAACGAACCGTGCCTCTTAACGTTTAGGAAAAGACTTAAGACATGGCTTTTCAGGCAAGCCTTCCCGAACTCCACCTAACAAGATCCATCAATGACTCCTATGCTAAGTAGCTGTATATAATGGACTCCATATTTATTTTGTTCTCTTGTATTTATAGAGAACTCCTTATTTACATTGTACACTTGTATATAATTATCCTCCTCTATCTCTTTTATTTCTTATAATCCCAGTTCATGATCCCTTGTTAATTGTAACTGCTTCTCTTCTCCACGTTTAGTTATGTTTTTGGTTATATTTCTGCACCCCTGTTTTCTGTAAACCGACATGATGAGAACAAGTTCTTGAATGCCGGTATAAAAAAACCTTAAATAAATAAATAAATAAATAAACCAATATTTTAGCATGCATCAGACAGATGCTGGAGGGCTGGCAACTACACCAGCAAGACAGGAAAACGCAGGCAGGTTTCTTTGTCACAGACAATGGTGCAAACATGGTTAAGGCAATAACCGAGGGGAGCATTAAGAACATCCAATGTTTTGCACACACACTCTGCACCTGGTAGTGAAGTCAGCTCTGGGCTTGGAGTCCAATGACAAAGACAATGAATACCTGCATAGGTTAATACAGAAGTGCAGGAACATAGCAGCACACTTCCACAGAAGTATCAAAGCGGGGCAGGTTCTCCGACAAAAGCAGACTGATTTGGATATGCCTCACAAGCGTCTCATTCAAGACATTGCCACCCAGTGGAATTCCACCTTTATGATGCTGGAGAGGTTACTGGAGCTGCAGACACCCCTTCATGAACTTTCTGGTACAATGGACATAGGTGTGCAGAATCCCCTAGGGCATCATGATTGGTTAGTCATGAGTCAGCTGGTAAAAATCCTGCAGCCCTTCAAGGATGTCACGGAGGAGCTGAGTTCCAGAAGTGCCACCTTGGCTGACATCATCCCTATAGTTAATTTCCTGGATGAACATTTGGAGGCCTTTAAACAGGAAGAGGGAATGACAGCTGAGGTGCTGCAGTGTCTGGGCGTTTTGCAGCAGCAGGTGAAAGAGAGATTAAGGCCTTTAACAGACGACCGCACATACATGCTCGCCTCAGTCTGTGATCCCCGTGTGAAAGGTAAACTTGCCCTATAGTCCAATTGTCTGTCATTTGTGAAGGAGCTGCTGTTAGCAAAGGTCCGTGAACAGGAGCGCCATAGGTGGAGACAGATTAGGTTTGAAGCAGAGGTGGAAACAGCAGGTACATCAGAGAGTTGTGCTGCTAGCCCAAGTAGGAGCAGCACTGTGTCAGCGACAGATAGTACCTCCTCCTCCATGTCAGAACGCCCAAGGCATGTTGCCCATAAAGATTCATCAGTTGTGAAATGGGCGAGAGAGAAAGCAGCTGGCATGAGTGACTCTGAGCCTGCCCAAGCAAAGGAGACACAAGCACAGCTGTCAGTGACACGGTATCTCTCAGAGCCGATAGAGAAAATGCAGACAGATCTGCTGGCATATTGGGCACACAAGTCCACTGTCTGGCCACACCTAGCCAAAGTGGCTCAGCGATATCTGTCATGTCCACCAACCAGTGTGCCCAGTGAACGTGTCTTTTCAATGACAGGGGATATCATGAGCCCTCACCGCTCAAGGCTGGCACCAGAGTTGATGGAAATGCTAGTTTTTTGAAAGTAAACCTGCCTTTGCCTGGGTTTCCAAATTTTCCCTGTGAATGGCAAGATGAATGAAAGCAATTCAAAGCCTTGCAGCAGCTCCAATTGCCTCCTATGCTCCAGATAATATAAGCACTGCAGCACATGTACCTGACATGAAACGCTGTGCCTGACCATCCACTGCCCTGTCTGTACGTCCCTACAAGGGCCTGACCTCAAACGCTGTGCCTGACCATCAACTGTCCAGGCCTTATGTTCCTACAAGTGTTTGACCTCGATTGCTTTGCCTGTCAGTCCAGGCCTTGTGTTCCTACAAGTGTTTGATCTCGATTGCTTTGCCTGTTAGTCCAGGCCTTGTGTCCCTAGGTGGGATTGACCTCTGTCCTCGACTGCTTTGCCTGTCAGTCCAGGCCTTGTGTCCCTAGGTGGGATTGACCTCTGTCCTCGACTGCTTTGCCTGTCAGTCCATGCCTTGTGTTCCTACAAGTGTTTGACCTCGATTGCTTTGCCTGTTAGTCCAGGCCTTGTGTCCCTAGGTGGGATTGACCTCTGTCCTCGACTGCTTTGCCTGTCAGTCCAGGCCTTGTGTCCCTAGGTGGGATTTACCTCTGTCCTCGACTGCTTTGCCTGTCAGTCCAGGCCTTGTGTTCCTACAAGTGTTTGACCTCGATTACTTTGCTTGTCAGTCCAGGCCTTGTGTCCCTAGGTGGGATTGACCTCTGTCCTTGACTGCTTTGCCTGTCAGTCCAGGCCTTGTGGCCCTAGGTGGGATTGACTTCTGTCCTCGACTGCTTTGCCTGTCAGTCCAGGCCTCATTTTCCTACAAGTGTTTGACCTCGATTGCTCTGCCTGTCCGTCCAGGCCTTATGTCCAGTCCTAATGGCTGAACCCTCATTGCAAAGGAAAACTTCAGTCTCTGGCAATTAAAACTAGTACTCCTTCACAGCATTTATCCTTAAATAAAACAAAGAGTTTTTTTTAGTTTCAGGGCAGAGAAGAGAACTTCCTTCGTCTTGCTTATGAAGTCATGATCTGTTTGCAAATGATTTAATCCGAACAATTTGTACCATTATACACTCTAGTGGCCAATCCATTCCAAGCGAGTCCTTTCCTGATCTTGGGAAAGGGAACTCTCCCCGGTGTTGCAGCCTATCTCTTAGGACCTGTTGACCCATGTTGAACCGCTGTTCACATGGAACCCTGCTCCCTGTCGCCACGCTTTGAAGGCTCGTGCTCCACTCTAGGGGCCAACCCATTCCAAGGAAGTCCTTTCCTGCTCTTGGGAAAGGGAACTCTCCCCGGTGTTGCAGCCTATCTCTTAGGACCTGTTGACCCATGTTCAACCGTTGTTCACATGGCACCCTGCTCCCTGCGCCATGCTTTGAAGGCTCGTGCTCCACTCTAGGGGCCAACCCATTCCAAGGAAGTCCTTTCCTGCTCTTGGGAAAGGGAACTCTCCCCGCTGTTGCAGCCTATCTCTTAGGACCTGTTGACCCATGCTGAACCGCTGTTCACATGGCACCCTGCTCCCTGTCGCCACGCTTTGAAGGCTCATGCTCCACTCTAGGGGCCAACCCATTCCAAGGAAGTCCTTTCCTGCTCTTGGGAAAGGGAACTCTCCCCGGTGTTGCAGCCTATCTCTTAGGATCTGTTGAACCATGTTGAACCACTGTTCACATGGCACCCTGCTCCCTGTCGCCACGCTTTGAAGGCTTGTGCTCCACTCTAGGGGCCATCCCATTCCAAGGAAGTCCTTTCCTGCTCTTGGGAAAGGGAACTCTCCCCGGTGTTGCAGCCTATCTCTTAGGACCTGTTGACCCATGTTGAACTGCTGTTCACATGGCACCCTGCTCCCTGTCGCCACGCTTTGAAGGCTCGTGCTCCACTCTAGGGGCCAACCCATTCCAAGGAAGTCCTTTCCTGCTCTTCGGAAAGGGAACTCTCCCCGGTGTTGCAGCCTATCTCTTAGGACCTGTTGACCCATGTTGAACTGCTGTTTTGGGATGAACCCATTCTCGGGAGACCTTTCCTGCTCATAGGAAAGGGAACTCTCCCCGTGTGTAGCCTGCCTGTTTCTATTGTCCCATGTTGAACCGCTGTTTGTTTACATGGTTACCTCCTCCGCCTTCGCATTGACAATTGTCTTATGTATATTCAAGTTTCATATCACCAAAATGCCAGGAAGAGTGCAGATGATAGCACATATCAAATCTTGATTCTTCTAAAGTATACTTCATCTGTATGTACTCTTTTCTATCTGTGTTGCTAGGTGCCAAGCACACTTTATTAATACTTCTTCTTAGCTTCGGAATAGTAAAGTTCTTCAAAGCCTCTGTTTCTACTAAAACAACAGCTGGCATTTGGGATTTTACTTCACTTGATGAAGACATTTTTATTAGTGTTTTACCTCCGGTCGTTTCTTCCATTTTGAAATCAGCCTCTTTCTATGCCAAGCAGTACTCTGACTGCTTTCTGGCCTACCTGTCTTTTGTCAAGGATATTCTCACACCCTGGGGATCCCGGGTGTAGCCTGCCTGTTTCTCCCCTCTGACCCATTTTGAACCACTGTGTTTGTTTACATGGTAACCTCCTCCGCTTCGGCCTTGACAATTCTCGTTTGTATATTCAATTTTCATATTACCAAAATGCCAGGAAGACTGGGGTAGGGGATCCAACAAACCCTGGTCCAACCGACTGTCCCGCTGGGTTGAATCCTCCGGGCGGGCTGCACGGAACACACCCGTTTACCTCTTAACGGTTTCACGCCCTCTTGAACTCTCTCTTCAAAGTACTTTTCAACTTTCCCAAACGGTACTTGTCGACAATCAGTCTCGTGCCGGTATTTAGCCTTAGATGGAGTTTACCACCCGCTTTGGGCTGCATTCCCAAAAAGATCTTCAAAGCCTCTGTTTCTACTAAAACAACAGCTGGCATTTGGGATTTTACTTCACTTGATGAAGACATTTATATTAGTGTTTTACCTCCGGTTGTTTCTTCCATTTTGAAATCAGCCTCTTTCTATGCCAAGCAGTACTCTGACTGCTTTGCTTTCCGGCCTAGCTGTCTTTTGTCAAGGATATTCTCACACTACAGTCCCTGGGAATCCCGGGTGCAGCCAGCCTGATTTTAAAAGACCAGAGAGAGCCCACTTGACCCCAATGGAAACCCCCCACTTTAGGGGCGAACCCATTCCAGGGAGCCCTTTCCTGCGCAAAGGAAAGGGAACTCTCCCCGGTGTAGCCTGCCTGTTTCTACCCTCTGACCCATGTTGAACCGCTGTGTAGGGGTGAACCCATTCTAGGGAGCCCTTTCCTGCGCAAAGGAAAGGGAATTCTCCCCAGGGCTCTTGTTTGAATATTTGCTACTACCACCAAAATTGGCACCCGCAAATGCTACTCTCCACCCAGGCATAGTTCATCATGTTTCAGGTCCTAGGACTCGTGTTAGACTCCCTGGTCCCTGTTTCAAGATGGGTCGGGTGCACAGTACGCCCAGTTGACAGTCCCACCACATGCTGAGCCTCATCTTGTCTTGCCTCCTTGTCTTTCCCTTATCAAACCACAGGGACCTGACTACCTCGCCTCTGCCAGCCTGTCTTGCCCCTATCAACTTTCTGCCACTCTGCCTTGCTGCCAATCACCAGATGACTCACTCAACTCCTTGTGGTGTTCTTTCCACTATCAAGGTTCCTCAATGTGTTGGTACTAGTCTTTCTGCTTGCTATGTTCCCCTTCATTGTCCTGTAGGATGTCAATTCCACTTGTCGTGCCACTTTGCCTGTCGTGCTGCCTTCGAGGGTTCTTGCATCTGTTATCAGATGTGGTGTGTTTTTGACACTCTTGCTGCACTCTTGCCACTTCTGGTACCCCTTTGCACCTTTACAGTGCCTTAGGCTATTCATGGCACTTTGGTGCCACTTTGCCACAGTCTAAGTCCCTTGGAGCTCTTTTGTTGTTGTGATGATTGCTCCCCAGAAGTTTCATCAAAATTGATAATAAAACCCCAATTCTGCAGCCAAAAATAGGCTGGAAATCCTTCCCCCATTGACTTTAATGGGAACCGAAAACGTATTCACATATCAACGTATCGGATTCTCCATACGTTCGAATGCAACGGAAATGACCCCCGACGAATACGTATCACGAATGCAACGGAAATTTTTTGGCTGCACATCCCTAATATGCATCACCTTGCACTTTTCCACATTAAATTTCATCTGCCATTTGGATGCCCAATTTATCACAATCTGCTTGTGATTTAACTACTCTGAACAATTTTGTATCATCTGCAAATTTGATTACCTCACTTGTCGTATTTCTTTCCAGATCATTTATAAATATATTGAAAAGTACGGGTCCCAATACAGATCCCTGAGGCACTCCACGCTTTACGCTTTTCCACTGAGAAAATTGTCCTATTTAATCCTACTCTCTGTTTCCTGTCTTTTAGCCAGTTTATAATCCACGAAAGGACATTGCCACCTATCCCATGAATTTTTACTTTTCCTATAATGGTAAACAAGTGAACAAATAACTTATAAAATTAATTAATGAACTGAAATTAAAATTTTTCCTCTGCACATCCCTAGTACAGAAACTATTAGTTTTACACTTTTGAGAAACAAATAAGTTTCAATTGGCAGTCACAATTTCATATAAAATATTCAAAGTTGTACTTGTTGTTTCTGTAGCAGGGAGTCATTACAGTCAATCATGAACTCTCTTGGAACTGAATTACAGCCCAATTCATACACAATCAAACCAGCTCTAAACCCTCAAACTCTCCATAGACCTAACCATAACTAATTCCAGCAAAAACTGATAAAAGAAAAAAAAAAACATGGAAAGAAATAGAGGTCAGTGAAAAGACTTAAACATAGGATAGTGATGATAATTTTCATTCATCCACAAATCTGTGCATAAGTTAGACCAATTTTCAAATCAGATTTATGTTCATTAGTTTACTTTGAAGATTTTCTCACCAAATCTACCCTGCACAAGTTATTCCTGCTCTTTGGTTCACATAAGACTTTCAAGAATTTTTTCTTTTTAAATGAAAGTATATGCATGCATAAGTCTAAACCTTTCTCCAACCCCTCCCCAGAATCACCTCCCATCAGTCCTGGTAAACTTACATGGAAACATGACATTAACACATAAGTTTATCCACCTATTGGGCTAGCAATTTTATAAAAGGCCAATTTTGGGTAAAAAAACCCACTGTATTAGCACATAATTCCCTTTGAAAATTACGCCCTCAGTGATCTCTCTTTTCACCTTTGCTTTGTTGATCATCCAAGTAGTTCTTTCTTCACTCTGTCCCTTTCACCCATTCCTACACTATTTCATTCATGATCTAACTTTATTTCACTATCCCTCACTTCCCTAGCCTTCATCTACATATACCACCTACACATGTATGCTTTCTTTCTGATATGTTTATACATGGTCCAGTGCCCTATGCTTAGATCCCACCTGAAACCGGACACCGCATGTGGGGCCTGTTGCAACCGATGCCCTGTAAATCTCCGGTGGCGATGCATCACTACCTCCTCTGCCCAACTCGCTCCTCCACTGTCCTCCTCCCCCTCTCCCTAGTGTGCTGTTTCTTGGCACCACTGTCATGCCAACGACGTGGTCTCAAGAAGGGGGAGGGCAGTCGTGGCTGGATGACATCATGGCCGGCTTAAAGGGCTGGGTCCAGGGCACAGATGCCTCTTTGATCCCAGCCAGCCTTCCCATCCTCCCATTCTAGCAACCATTCCTCAGGGCAGGAATTTTTCATTATTGTTAATGCCTAACTGCTAGATGCAGGTTCTTCGGCAGTTGGGGTACTTTCAAGTTTACTATTTTGTGTATATATCGTTAGGTAACTTGCAATGTTAGTTGATGAATGTTTCTTGTGTATGTTATATATAAGTGGCACAGTTAGCAGCACATGTTAGTCAGTTTGATGACTATGAATGTAGATTTTTTTTTAAATGTCGCAGCTTGGGGGGACGGGGGACGGGTGGATACTCGAGACAATGAAGGTTTTGGACTTGGTTCAGGGGTGCATCACTTTCCAGGTCAGCAGTAGACTGGCACCTTGGGTGGCACATGGTGGCGGCATTATTATGACTTGGGAGGCCCCCTTGCTTGGGGACAATGTGGGGGGCCAAGTTAAGATGACACCTTGCTTGGTATTATGGTGGGTGGCAGAGATGGAGTTTAGACCATTGTTGTCGAATACCATCTCAGCTTGGGTACAGATTATTTAAGGGGAATATGTTGTTGAATACAGCCTCGGCCTTTACATCCAATTGGCAAACTTCTGTTGTAATTTCATTGTTGTGCATACTGTCCCAAATTTTAGACCTGGGTGTTTATTACATGTGGGATTCTTATGTGATGGATTTGGAGTGTGGGGAGGGATGTAATCGGACCGACACAATTTTCGTGGGTGCTAAGAGTTAATATGGGCAATTAATTTCATTACTGACTCATTGATGGCTTCCATAGTTTCAGGAGACCACATTCATAATGTCCACTTTAGGATGAAGTCTGCAGAGACTTTGTACCCGAGGTCTTTGCTGAAAGTTTTGAAGAGACTGCACCCATATGATGTGCATTTGTTTGACATAAATATGAAAACAGTAATAAATTAGTCTGGTTGGGGTCTTCAACTGAACTGAATTAAAAAAAAATGTTTTTGTTTAAATTACTTTATAGCAAATAGTGGGGGTCATTCATCAAATCACGTTAGGGTCTTCTCGAGGGCTTTAGGGCCCAAACGCCCACAATAATGCTATAACGCATGCGATAAAAAAAGCATTGTGAGATACGTGTGTAAATTCTAAAAATTTAGTCAAAAGGGAGGAGTTTATGAAAATGAGGGGTGATTTGCAATATTTATCACAAGTCCTGTTTTGGAGTGGAAGGAGAGAGGGAGCGGGAGAGAGAGAGAGAACCTCTGGGGAAGCACACATATTAGTCAACTTTTTATACCATTGTAAGAGGGGCAACTAGTAACTTGCAGCAATATTTTGATGATAGCTGAGGTTTTGGGGGTAAGTTTTACATGCACAGTCAGAGGGACGAACAGCACAGTATACATCAGTGAAGATTTTATGTGATTTGGAGGGATGAAAGGTATACAAAGTTGAGATTTGTACATTGTACTCTCAACCTAGATTGATAATAGCTAGGTAGAGAGTGCATCAAGCTAGGTCGAGAGTACATTGCACAAATTTCATCTTTGTGTACCTGTCATCATCCCAAATCACATAAAACTGCCCCCAAAACCTTGGGCAACACCAAGAGTTGCTAGTTGCCCATCTTACAATGGTATAGTTTACTTATATGCAAGCCTTATGAAGAGTCTCTCTCTCTCTCTCTCTCTCAAAAACAAGTCATTGCCTTTCTCTTTGAACTGCATCTGCATAAATAAACCCTCTACAGCACTGAATCTACCAAACGTTTGGTATCAGGTACTAGTGACCTGGATTGGCCCATCTTTGGAAACAGGTTACTTGGCTTGATGGACCTTTGTTCTGATTCAGTATGGCAAATCTCATGTTCTTATGCTTTGTGTGCAGCTAGAATTTCTGAAAATAATATATGCAAGACCTGAAAATACTAACTAGGCACACTGCTTTCTGATCCCTTCCAAACCATTCTCCCTGGGGATGTCTGCCCTAATTGTGGCTGAAGTATGCATGTTGAGGAAGGACAATATTCAGACAGTCAATTTACATCAATAAATTGCTATTTATCTACATAAATGGCTTTGAAAATTATCCTTACCATTTATATTCATTCATTTATCAGTCATATCATACCAATCAGCATATCATTTCAGAAATTATACCTGGGTAAAGGATATTTTTCAATGTCTTTTTTTTTTTGTTAAATATTTTTTCCAAGCAGAAAGGTGGAGGGAGGAGAGATGCATGAAGGATTCTTTAATATCCCTCTACTAGGACATTGGAAAGGAATATTTCTTGGTATTCTCTCCCTTAGCTGGTTTTCATTCCACCATTTCTTTGAATGTGCCCTTTTTTTACCCCAATTTAATTAGCAAAATGTGCTGCTGTCTACAATTACGTGAAAATTCCACTCATGATATCTACAACCAAAGTTGTAATAGCTCATGACATTTTCCTATTACAAGCATGGAGACTAATAACATTACAGGGATTCATTCTGCACTACTTGGGTTATGAAGCAATATTTCTACTGTGAGGAAATATGTTTGATTTAATACAAATGACAAACTGAGGCACTGGTGAGGCAAAATAATATTAGAACTCAAGTATCTTATACTGAATGTAGAGAAGGAGAAAAGTAAGAAAAGGAAAGAACCATAAGATTTACTTCTTGCCTTTTTAGCTATGAGTTAAACTGTATCACTACTGCTGGTCTGTAGACCATTGTTCAGTTCAAGTTTAATGGTATGTGGAAGTTTTCTTGCTCTGAAAACTACATATATAATGTTCAGTAGTTTGCGTAAGTCAGCACATACGTGTGTGTAAATTGATTTGTCTAAACTTACAGCAGTATTTATTTATACACTATATGAGGGAGCCTTACACTTTATAAAACTCCACGTTTCTGCCCCCCAAAGTATGCATGTATGTTTCAGTGCATGCATATATTTGTAATGCAGGAAAACATAATACTTTCCCTACCCATTCCAATCACCAGTTCACCAGTATTGCCACTAGTTCACTCAGACTCTCCAGCACGTCATCCTGATCCCCATTACTTAACCCAGACCTTCAACCCAAAACCTGCAGACAAAAGGCAAGTGCAATTTCACTTCTGTGACTCAATTGGTAGGCGTGCATCTGTGCAGGCAAGTTTGACATTATATATGCATGTATAGTGCTTCCAAAATAGCAACTGGTGCACGAACTTAAAAAGCTGCCTTACAATGCCCCTGAAGCACCCCCTATTCTTTTCTTTTCAGATATACGCATAAACGCTGCTAGCACATGCGTACTTTCGGCTCATACAACATACTATTTATTTATGTGTGTACATTCTACTTATGAGCCCAACTTTCAAACCTATCTATGGTTCAGCATTTGTTAATGCAAGCGGATGCGCCGAGATTAATGGTAGTATTTTATAAACTATGGGGCAGAAGCTGCACAGTATAGAAAGTTCACCATATTTGTGCATTTGACTCTATGCGCATGTTCCAGTACGTACATTTATTCCCAATTCAAGAAAACTTTCTCTACCCATTTTATAAATGTACACATGTATATTTTGCATGGGAAATAATGGTGATGCTGCCCGAATAAACACTCAGAATTAAATGCAAAAAAATGTATTTTTTAAAGTATGCATGAGTCTAGAAATCACCAGTTCATTGATGCTGCCACCCTGTCCTCTTCCAGTTTACCTCAACCCTCTAGCACTTCACCCTAAATCCTCACCAGTTCTCCCAGACCTCCCATCCAAAGCTGCAGACCACAGACAAGCCTGATTTCACTTGCACAAGTTGATTGGCAAGTGTAAAAGTGCACCAGCAGGTTTGGTAAGGTATACATCTATATCTCTTACAAAACAGCAAGCATCAGAATGCCCCTAGCCTCCCCTTCCCCCCTCCCCCTTCCGTAAAATGCATTCATGAAATAAAAAATTTGCATGAGCTTGACATTTAGAATTTATTATATGTATGTTTGCACGCTCAGTGTTTAAAATATACAATATAGCATATATGCACATATATGCTACTTATACTACACACATATATGCTATCTTTATGCAATAACCCATTTGAAAGTTCACTCCTACATGTGCAACTTCCAATTTTATGTGCATAAACATTTTGAAAATGTACCCTTATAATGCACCTATATGTCTGCTTTTAAGTTTCATCGCATTTGAAGCAGCAGCAACAAGCACTTGTTGGCTAGAAAATATCATTTTGCCCTTTCACATGTCCTTATTCCTCTCTCCTATGGTTTTATTTCTTGCTCTTCCTTCCTCTTTTGGTCCATTTGTTTTTCTTTTTATTCAATTAAATAATTCATGAGGCATACTTCTTTTTTTTCCTCTCTCTCATGAAACCATCTTATTGCATTTGATGCAGGTCAAGAAGAAATTGTATACTTTTCTGCAGCAAATCTGAAAGTGCCTACAGTTATTTATCTGGCGCTTTGAGCTGACTGCAAGTTGCCCTCCTCAGAGCAGCTAGAAGTATGGGCAGGCTTTCACAGGGCATGTACTTTCTTCTGTGGGGAAAAGAGGATATTCTTATGGGTATGCTTCTATATGGGGAGTAAAACAGTACACATAGCTTTGATTCTAGGGAGGGTAATGTTTGAAAGCATGTCCAGGGGTAAAATAAAGTTTTACATGCAGAAATGGACTATATTACTATTATTATTATTATCATTATGTATTATTTATTGGACTTTATATACTACCTGTAATAATCAGTTACAGGTAGTTTACAAGTAAAGCAATCATACTAATCAAAGTACATAAAACATAAGAACATAAGAAATTAGGGATGTGCAGAGCAAAATTTTATGTTCATATTTTTTATGTCCGAAAGGGGGTCCCACTTGCGGCCAATATGGACATAAAAAAAATCCAATGAGTTGGGTATATGTACATATGTGCAAAAAAAAAATTTAAACCCCCTCACCCTCCTTAATCCCCCCCCCAGACTTACCACAACTCCCTGGTGATCGAGCGAGGAGTGAGGACGTCATTTCTGCAATCCTTGGCGAGAAGCATGTGACGTCGGTGGCACGTCGAGTGACGCGGCGTCACGTGATTCCCGGCTCGTTCGCGCCGGACGGCTCGTTCGGCCCAAAAAGAACTTTTGGCCAGCTTGGGGGGGCCTCCTGACCCCCCCAAGCTGGCCAAAAGTTATTTTTGGGCCGAACGAGCCGTCCGGCGCGAACTCGCCGGGAATCACGTGGCGCCGCGTCACTCAGACGCGACGTCACGTGATTCCCGGCGAGTTCGCGCCGGACGGCTCGTTCGGCCCAAAAAGAACTTTTGGCCAGCTTGGGGGGGCCTCCTGACCCCCCCAAGCTGGCCAAAAGTTCTTTTTGGGCCGAACGAGCCGTCCGGCGCGAACTCGCCGGGAATCACGTGGCGCCGCGTCACTCAGACGCGACGTCACGTGATTCCCGGCGAGTTCGTGCCGGACGGCTCGTTCGGCCCAAAAAGAACTTTTGGCCAGCTTGGGGGGGCCTCCTGACCCCCTCAAGCTGGCCAAAAGTTCTTTTTGGGCCGAACGAGCCGTCCGGCGCGAACGAGCCGGGAATCACGTGACGCCGGCGTCACTCGACGTGCCGCCGACGTCACATGCTTCTCGCCAAGGATTGCAGAAATGGCGTCCTCACTCCTCGCTCCATCACCAGGGAGTTGTGGTAAGTCGGGGGGGGGGGATTAAGGAGGGTGAGGGGGTTTATATTTTTATTTTGGCTCAACAATCGCGATTTCCCACATATCGAACATAGATATGTTCGATATGTGGGAAATCCGATCGTTTATGTCGAATCAATTTTTTAAGTAAAAAAAAAATATGAGTTGCGTTTTACTAATGCGGTCAATCCGAATGCACACCCCTATAAGAAATCACTATGCTGGGTCAGACCAAGGTCCATCAAGCCCAGCATCCTGTTTCCAACAGAGGCCAAACCAAGCCACAAGTGTTAGGAATCTTGGCAGCGCTGGCCCGCGATTGGCTCTGCCGCTGCCACTCCTGGCCACCGACTCCACCCGCAGCCTGCTCTTGCGGTGCCCCGAAAGCCGCCAACTCCAGCTCCTAGTGGCGTCCTCTCTAGGCACGTGCGCGTACACTGAGTCACATAATTTAAAGGGCCAGCGGTGGGAACGTTCCCCGCGGCCCAGGCTGATGATGTCAGGCTAGGCGGGTATTTAAATCCTGCCACTTTGCTCCCAATTCACCCCAGCAACGAGTCCTGCTCTCCTTAAGAGTGTAAGTTGTCTGCGTCCTGATACCTGTGCTCCTGATTCAGCCTTGCTTCGTTCCTGATCCCTGGCTCCAGCATACCTTTTCCTTGCCTCAGGTCTCTGCCTTGCTCCTCATCCCTTGGATTGCTTCTTAGTTCTGACTCCTTGCCTGGTACTTGATTCTGCTTGATCTCCACCTGCCCTGACTCCGTGTCTGGTACTTGATGCTGCTTGATCGCCGCCGGTCTCTACACCTGGACTTCTCTGATGCCGCCTCTCCCCGCCTGCTGGTTCCACGCCCGTGAAGACCCGCGCCTAAGTCCTGCTGACCCCGGTAGCCAAGGGCTCAACCTGCGGGGAACAAGGGCTGGTATAGGTGAAGCTCCTTTTGGGTCTTCCCTCCCAGAACCACCGCACCAATGATGAAAACCTCCAGGGACTGTCCTCTGGAGGTAGCAACAACCTCATGTCGGCTCAAGGGTCCACTTTTCCAACAACAAGAACCTGGCAAGTACCCAAACACTAAGAAGATTCCATGCTACTGATGCCAGTAATAGCAGAGACCAACCCCTAAGTCAACTTGATTAATAGCAGTTAATGGACTTCTCCTCCAAGAACTTATCCAAACCTTTTTTAAACCCAGCTACACTAACTGCACTAACCACATCCTCTGGCAACAAATTCCAGAGCTTAATTGTGCATTGAGTGAAAAAGAATATTCTCTGATTAGTCTTAAATGTGCTACTTGCTAACTTCATGGAGTGCCCCCTAGTCCTTCTTTTATCAGAAAGTGTAAATAACCAATTCACATCTACTCGTTCAAGATCTCTCATGATTTTAAAGACCTCTATCATATCCTCCCACAGCCATCTCTTCTCCAAGCTGAACAGCCCTAACCTCTTCAGCCTTTCCTCATAGGGGAGCTGTTCCATCCCCTTTATCATTTTGGTCGCCCTTCTCTGTACCTTCTCCATTGCAACTATATCTTTTTTGAGATGCGGCGACCAGAATTATACATAGTATTCAAGGTGCGGTCTCACCATGGAGCGATATAGAGGTATTATGACATTTTCCGTTTTATTAACCATTCCCTTCCTAATAATTCCTAACAGTCTGTTTGCTTTTTTGACTGCTGCAGCACACTGAGCCGACAATTTCAAAGCATTATCCACTATGATGCCTAGATATTTTTTCTGGGTGGTAGCTCCTAATATGGAACCTAACATCGTGTAACTACAGCAAGGGTTATTTTTCCCTATTTGGAACACCTTGCACTTGTAGACATTAAATTTAATCTGACATTTGGATAACCAATCTTTTAGTCTCTTAAGGTCCTCCTGCAATGTATCACAATACGGCTTGTGATTTAACTACTCTGAATAATTTTGTATCAACTGCAAATTTGATAACTTCACTCATCACATTCCTTTCCAGATCATTTATAAATATATTGAAAAGCACCGGTCCAGCTACAGGTCCCTGAGGCACTCCATTGATTACCTTTTTCCACTGAGAAAATTACCATTTAATCCCACTCTCTGTTTCCTGTCTTTTAACCAGTTTGTAATCCAGGAAAGGACATCACCTCCTATCCCATGACTTTTTAGTTTTCTTAGAAGCCTCTCATGAGAGACTTAGTCAAACGCCTTCTGAAAATCCAAATACACTAACATCTACTGGTTCACTTTTATCCACATGTTTATTAACCCCTTCAAAAAAATGAAGATTTGTAAGACAAAATTTCCCTTGGATAAATCCATGTTGACTGTGTTCCATTAAACTATGTCTTTCTATACGCTCTATGATTTTGTTCTTTAGAATAGTTTCCACTTTTTTTCCTGGCACTGAAGTCAGGTTCACTGGTCTATAGTTTCCTGGATTGACCCTGGAGCCCTTTTTAAATATTGGGGTTACATTGCCTACCCTTCAGGTACAATGGATGATTTTAATGATAGGTTACAAATTTTAACTAATAGATCTGAACTTTCATTTTTGAGTTCCATCAGAACACTAGGATGCTTACCATCTGGTCCAGGTGATTTGCTACTCTTTAGTTTGTCAATCTGGACTACCACATATTCCAGGTTCAGAGTGATTTGATTCAGTTCATCTGTTTCATCACCTTTGAAAACCATGGAACTGGTCAGCAAGTGGGAGGAATAAACACAGAAGCAAAGAATTAATTTAGTCTTTCTGCAATGGCCTTATCTTCCCTAAGAGCCCCTTTAACCCCTGGGTCATCTAATGTTCGAACTGACTCCCTCACAGGTTTCTTGCTTCATATATATTTTTTAAAGTTTTTATTATGAGTTTTTGCCTCTACGGCCATCTTCATTTCAAATTCTCTCTTCACCTGTCTTATCAATGTTTTACACTTAACTTGACAATGCTTATGCTTTTTCCTATTTTCATGTCCATGCCTGTTTAACACTTTTAACCTTTACAGCTGCAACTTTCAGTTTTTTTCTAATTATTTTCCTCATTTTATCAAAGTTTCCCTTTTGAAAATGTAGTGTTAGAGCTGTAGATTTACTTATTGTCCCCCTTCCAGTTATTAGTTTAAATTTGATCATGTTATGATCACTATTGCCATGTGGTCCCACCACCATTACCTCTCTCACCAAATCCTACATTCCACTAAGAATTAAATCTAAAATAGCTCCCTCTATCATTGGTTCCTGAACCAATTGCTCAATGAAGCAGTTGTTTATTACATCCAGGAACTTTATGTCTCTAGCATGTCCTGATATTACATTTACCCAGTCAATATTGGGGTAATTTATTTATTTGTTTAAGTTCTTTTAATATACCGATGCTCAAGACTAGGTCTTATCGTACCAGTTTACAATAAACATGGGGGAAACCAGTTAACATAGGAGGCGAAAAAGTTACATTAAAACAGGGAGATCGAACATGGCTGTTAGAAGAAAAGGATAGATTAACAATTTCTATTCTAAACGTATAGAAGAGTCGATCAGCAAGGAGCGGTTGCTTCGCTGTTAAACTTAAATACATATTTACATAATGGAGATTCAATTGCAATGTTAATATACAAGAGCGATTCTAGAATAGCGGATACTTAATGCAGCTGGGAGAGGACATCAACCGGGGGGTGGAGGTCCTTGTGGGTACCATGGGTTTCTTCAGCGATAAGCTTGGGCGAAGAGCCAAGTTTTCAGTTTTTTTCTGAATGTGAGATGACATATGTCTGGTGGGAGAGATGGCATATGTCATCTCTCCCACCAGACATATGTCTGGTGGGAGAGATGACACCAGAGAACTCTCTCCCACCAGAGATGGCATATGTCTGGTGGGAGAGAGTTCCAGTGATGTGGTCCAGCGGTGGAAAGCGCTCGTTTTTCGATGGAATTATGTTTAGTGGAGCTGCTGGGAGGAACTTGTAGGGAGCTTCTGTATGCAGATCTGGTAGGTCTTGAAGAGGAGTGTAATTTGAGGGGTATGGTTAGTTGCAGAGAGGATTGATGATATATGACTTTGTGAATGATGGTCAGAGTCTTGAAGAGTATTCTGGAGTGTATGGGTAGCCAATGAAGTATTTTTAGTATCGGTGTGATGTGGTCCATCCTGCGCGTGTTAGTAAGGATCCTGGCTGCTGCGTTTTGTAGCATCTGAAGAGGTTTGGTGGAGGAGGCCGGGAGACCAAGCAGGAGAGCGTTGCAGTAATCAATTTTTGAGAATATTATGGCTTGAAGGACAGATCTGTAGACATGGAAGTGGAGGAGTGGTGTTAATTGTTTTAGGACCTGAAGTTTATAAAAGCCCTCTCTTGTGGTGTTGTTAATGAATTTTTTTGAGGTTCATTCTGGAGTCTAGGGTGGTTCCAAGGTCTCTCACTTGATTTACTGATGGTATGTTTGTGGTGCTGGCTGGTGGGTTGTTATCGTTGGGGGAGATGACCAGAAGCTCAGTTTTGGAAGTATTGAGAACCAGGCTGAGGCTCATGAGAAGGATATTAATGGCGTGGAGGCAGTTGTTCCAGTAGGCTAAGGTGTCGGAGATGGGATCCTTGATGGGGATAATGATCTGCACGTCGTCAGCATAAATAAAGTAGGTGAGATTGAGGTTTTTGAGTAGTTGGCATAAAGGGAGGAGATAGATGTTGAATAGGGTCGGGGAAAGCGAGGAACCCTGGGGTACTCCTTGCTTGGACGCTATGGGTGAAAATTCTTTGTTGATTATTTTTACTTTGAAATACCTGTCACTTAGAAAAGATTTTAGCCAGTAGAGTGCAGATCCTGAGATGCCTATTTCCATCAGGCGGTTGATGAGGATAGTATGGTTAACTGTGTCAAACGCAGCAGAAATGTCAGGAAGGACTAGCAGGTATGACTGACCTTTGTCAAGGCCCATCAGGATGTTGTCTGTTAATGAGAGAAGAAGCGACTCTGTGTTCCTGTGTTTCCTGAATCCAAATTGTGATGGGTGTAGAATGTCGTGTGTGTCCAGGAAGTCTGTGAGACGAGAGTTGACCAGTTTTTCCATTAACTTGGCTATAAAAGGTAAGTTGGCAATTGGATGGAAGTTTATAGGGTTGGATGGGTCCAAGTTGGGTTTTTTTAGTAGAGGTTTCAGGGAGGCTGTTTTTAAAGTGTTCGGTACAATTCCTTGAGAGAGCGAGCAGTTTATGATATCGGCCAGAGGTTTGGCGATGGTGTTAGGGATTGTGAGAAGGAGTTTGGTCGGGATTTGGTCTATTGGATGCGATGAGGGTTTCATTTTCTTGATGATAGATTCAATTTCTAAGAGTGATGTGGGATCAAAAGATTCTAGGACTTGTTTGTTAATCCTTGAGGAGTAGTTTTGGTGAGGTGGAAGCTGGTAGTTTAAAGTAGGGATGGAGGTTGGTGGTGGGATAAGTAAATTTTTGACTTTGTTATCAAAGAAAATTGCTAGCTCTGTAGATTTGTTTTGGGCCTCTTCTTCAGGGATGGTGGGAGGATTCGATGTGGTGAGTGCTGCCACATATGAGATTAATATTTTGGGGTCGTATAGGAATCCGTGTATTTTTTTGGCATAGAAGTCCCTTTTAGTGCAGAGAATGGTGGCTCTATAATATGTCATTGCCGTTCTGTAGGAAGCTTGTGTGGTAGGCGAGGGATCCTTCCTCCAGCGTTGTTCTTTGTGTTGAAGGTCTTGCTTGAGTTTTCTTAATTCAGTGGAAAACCAGGGTTTTTTGTTGGTGCGGGCAGGGTTTATCTTTTTGGATGTTAAAGGACATATTTTGTCCGCTGCTGCACGAGTGATAGTTAGCCAAGAGTTCAAAGCATTGTCCGGATTTGTGAGGTCCAGGTTAGATAAGTCTTTGGTAAGGGTGTTGTTGAGGACTTCCATGGAACATGGTTTTCTGAATTGGATCGAGGATATGGGGATGTTGGTGGTCGGTTTTTTCTTTATGGATAGTTCAGCTTCTATCATTGAGTGATCTGACCACGGGATGGGTGTACAGGAAGGAGCCGAAGTGGGCGAGATTGGGTCATTTGTAAATATTAAGTCCAACGTGTATCCTGCTTTGTGCGTGGGTTTATTGATAATTTGTTTGAATCCCATAGCTAGTAGGGAAGAGAGTAGGGCTTCACAGTTGGCGGATGGGTAAGGGGAGTCAACATGAATGTTGAAGTCTCCTAGCAGTATGGCTCGTGCGTTGGTGTTGATGTGTTTGGCTACCAATTCTATGAGAGGTGAAGGGTCGGATTCTAGTAGCCCAGGCGGGGCGTAGATCAGACAGATTTGGAGCTGGGAGGATTTGAATAGTCCGATTTCAAGTTTAGTCACAGATTTAATTGGGTGTTGGGCTAGTCTCAGATCTTTTTTAGCAGCTAGCAGTAGTCCACCCCCTCTTTTTTTCTCTCTGGGAATAGAGAAAAGGTCATATATTTGTGTCGGTAATTGGTTGATTAGTGGTGTGTCTGTGTTTTTCAACCAAGATTCAGTGATAGCACGCAGGTCCGGTTGGGTGTCTAAGAGATAGTTGTTGAGCAGGTGGGATTTTTTTGAAATCTCCCATTATTACTGCACTATCAAATTGGTTAGCTTCCCTATTTCTCTTAGCATTTCATCATCTGTCTGACCATTTTGCCCAGGTGGACGGTACTATACTCCTATCACTATACTCTTACCCAACACACATGGGATTTCTACCCATATAGATTCTACTGAGCATTTAGTCTCTTGTATGATCTTTATCCTGTTGGACTCTATACCCTCCCGGACATAAAGTGCCACACCCCCACCAAGTTGATCCTCCCTATCATTGTGATATAATTTGTACCTTGATATAGCACTGTCCCATTGGTTATCCTCCTTCCACCAGGTTTCCGTAATGCCAATTATGTCAATCTCATAATTTACTGCTATACACTCTAACTCTCCCATCTTACTTCTTAGACTTCTGGCATTGGCATACAGACATTTCAAAGTGTGTTTTTGGTTTGTATTAACAAACTGCTTTTCAGTTGATAAGGATAATTTGGAAATCTTTAGCTCAGGTGATTTTTTACATATAGGCACATGGACTACATTTGCTTTTATTGGAACCTCTCTGTTGGGATGCCCTAACTCTCCTGTATCATTAGTATCCTTCAAGGATACATTTCTCCGAAACATGCACTGCTGGTTGACTGTCTGCTTTTCCCCTTGTTCTAATTTAAAAGCTGCTCTATCTCCTTTTTAAAAGTTAGTGCTAGCAGCTTGTTTCCACTCTGGTTAAGGTGGAGCCCATCATTTCGGAAAAGCTTCCCCATTCCCCCAAAAGTTTCCCCAGTTCCTTAGAAAACTGAATCCCTCTTCCTTGCACCATTTTCTCATCCACACATTGAAACTCTGGAGCTCTGCCTGCCTCTGGGAACCTGCACATGGAACAGCAAGTATTTCAGAGAATGCCACCCTGGAGGTTCTGGATTTCAGCTTTCTACCTAAAATCCTAAATTTGGCTTCCAGAACCTCTCGCCCACATTTTCCTAAGTCATTGGTGCCCACATGTACCATGACAGCCAGCTCCTCCCCAGCACTGTCTATAATCCTATCTAGATGATGCGTGAGGTCTGCTACCTTCACACTAGGCAGGCAAGTTACCAGGCGGTCCTCACGTCCACCAGCCATCCTGCTATCTACATTTCTAATAATTGAATCACCAATAAAATTAAAAATGCCCCCTCTGATCTGCGGGTAAGCTTTCACGTGTCACGTCCCTCTTCATGTGCAAGTTTACTTGGACCGAGCAGGGATAATTCAGGGGGCAGAGTTTGGGGAGAGTTTTGCATGTGCATGCCAACGTATGTGCATCAAATTTCCTGAAAACTGACCACACACTGAATAGCAGGTGAAGGAATTGTGGGGAAGAATTGGATGGGATAATTTTTCTAGTGGGCTTATGTGCTTGTTTACTGGCTGATATTTATTTATTTATTCTTTCATATTTATTAGTACCCCTCCCCTTTGAAACATGATCTGCAAATCTACCTACTTTCTTTTCCTATTCCATCACATCTGTATCATCACACTTTATTATTTATCGTCAGATATGTGAAAATGCAACAAGATCTATAATGGAGAGGAAGGAAACAGAGAAACTGTGGCATGGTGAAAAATGCAACGGCTGTGTACTGGTGGCCGGTGCTGATCATATGCTAAGTTTGATCAGTGATTCCCCAGACAGAGTCATAAACAATAACAAAATGAACAACAGGCTCACCTGCATTGGAAATTTGCAGATCAGGATGCATGCATATCAAACTTGCATTTATAATTTCTGAATGACCAAGATACCACTCGGTCACAAATAGCCATGTTGAATTCCCTCCACCCCCGCCTTGTACTTTCCAGATTTCACAGCTTTGCTACTCATAAGAGTCAATTTTCAAAGCCATTTGTAATGATAAATAGCGTGCATGCATATAAATAGAACAGCTGAGATGTGCCTCTCCTCGATACAGCTAATATTACACAATTTTGTATTTTGCTTACACTTATAGCTGCATTTGGGGAGGTGTTTTGGGTGGGGTTGGAAAATAAAGCATGTAGGCTGTAGAAAATTTACCCTCATTAAAAGCTGTGCAGCATAGTGTACAAAAGTATGTGCTGGGTTCTTGGAAACACCGTCCTATTTTTCTTTTCTTGTGCATGCTTTGTTTTCCTGCATGTGCTTGTTTCGTGGCCTGAGTGCACATGCATGGCTTACAGGGAACTTGGCATTGTACCAATGGCCAAATTTCAAAAAAATCTCAAAGGCAATTTTCATACTGCCCTCATAGGGATAAAATAGTTGTTGTAGGTACTTTTTACCTGTGGACTTGGTGCCAGGTTTCAAAGGGAAAGTACATGCAGACTTTCAAAACTACCCAGGGACAATGTAGCCATGGACGTTTGCAGCTGGTTTTTATGTGACTAGATTGTCTACAGAATATAGGTGTACACATTGGAATACAGTCTGTAGGTGTTATGTTCCAACTTTACCCAACATATCACCCCCCAACCCCCAAAGGAATGCCTCCCTAAATGAGGCTAAAAGTTGAAATGATATCCTCAATTGATGTTCTTGCTCTGGGTGCAAAGTACCCATTGACAATTGCACTTAACATCTCATGCAGGTGCTTTTTTCTATGGAGAATAACATGCAGAGGGGGTAATTTGTGCGTGCAGATATCACAGCAAGTTTCAAAAGCCCATTGATGCACTTAAAGTGCATTTATGCGTGTAAAGACCAGTTTTATAGGTCTCAGTCTTTTTGGAATTACCCCATAGATTTAAGAATGCAATCTGCTCACATTGGGGCAGATTTTTAAAAAGTACGCGAAGCGCTTACTTTTGTTCACACACCCGGCACAAACAAGAGTACGCCGGATTTTAATAGATACGCTCGTATCTTTTAAATCCGGGGTCGGCGCGCGCAAGGGCTGCGCAAAATCGGCAGCCTGCGCATTGCGAGCCGCACAGCCTGCCTCGTTCCCTCCGAGGCCGCTCCGAAATCGGAGTGGCCTCGGAGGGAACTTTCTTTCCAGCGCCCCCCACCTTCCCTTTCCTTCCCCTAACTAACCTGCCCTCCGGCCCTAACTAATTCCCCCCCTACCTTTATTTCAAAAGTTATGCCTGCCCAAGGCAGGTGTAACTTGCGAGTGCGGGCCGGCTGCCGGCACGCCATGTTCCGGTCCGGGGGCTGGTCCAGCTGGCCACGGCCATGCCCCCCAGAAACGCCCCTGATGACGTGCTGGCCACAACACGCCCCTCCCAACACGCCCCCCCCCCAGGAAAGCCCCGGGACTTACGCACGTCCCAGTGCTTGCACGCCGCCGCCAAGCCTATGCAACATAGTATCTTATGCGCATACCCCTTTGAAAATCTGCCCCATTGTTTCTTCTTCCCCTTATCTAACTGAATCATTCATCAAATTGCATTAGAGCCCAAACTCATGTTAAATGGGGGTTTAACGCAAATTGTGCATGCAATACATAGAACAAACTGCAAGCTAGCATGCAAATTTTAATTTTAGGTCAGCAAGTGGGAAGAGTTAATGCTAATTAAGGTGTCCTATTCACATACCGCGATAGAATAACGCACACTAATGCAGGATTCAACGTCAGAAATAACTACACCCTTTTTTTTTTTGTTCTGTGTACCAGGGGAAAAAATCTTTTTTATCGCACGTTCGTGGCTGTTATTGCAGATCGCGGTTATTATCATGGCGATTATCACGGGGCGATAAAAAGAGGTATTTTATCAGACATACCTACCAGGCTCTTCTAGGCCAAGAAAAACACTTGTTCTTACTTGGTCTGTCCTTCAAAACCATAATGTTTGTGGTAAGATACTGGTTGGGGATACTGGATGCTTCAGAAGGCTCACCTCACACAACATCAAGAGGAACAACAACCACAAGAACTGGCAAGGGAAGTCCCTGCACTGCAGATTATGTGGTTAACAGGTATCGCCTCAGCTCCCAGACTATCCTGGAATTATATGAAGAAATCAGAGGGGATCTGGATCTGGTCACAGAAAGGTCCCATGCTGTGCCGGGCCTCACCAAGCTATTGGCCACCCTGCATTACATGGCAAGTGGCACCTTCCAAATGACCAGTAGCAGTCATGGGGGAATGTCCCCAAACCACTTTTCCCCATTGCTTGGACCTGGTCATAGCAACTGTATGAGTCTGCCTGAATCACTACATTGTATTTCTTCAGGGCAGGCAGGACTTGATAAAATTGAAGAGAGGCTTTTATGCCATCACTAACTTTCCCAATGTTCTGGGAGCTATTGACAGCTCTCATGTAGCCATCATCCCACCCCGTGACAGGGAGGGGATCTTCTGCAACAGAAAGCAAGTGGTCGGTGGCCCTTGAATGCGCATCCTCAAGTGGTGGCCAGGTACCCTGGGAGTTGCGCATGATTCCTCCTTTATACTTAGGTATTCGGGCCCTCTTTGAAAATTTTGAGGATGGTCTCTACAGTGACAGTTGGCTCATAGTAAGACAGATGCTTCTTTTTCTAGTCCATCTTGGCTATGTGTTTGCAGAAAATGGCACGGACATGGTTGGTGGGGGGGGAGGCTGGGGAGATGTAACAGCATCACTGACATGAAAAGTGGCCTGTACAGACCCTTGCACCAGGGCCCGCCTTTCTCGCCCCATGCTCGAAAAGCCTGCTAATATTGTGAGTAGAGATGTGAATTATTTTTTTGTGTGGCCCGATCGTGCTTTTTTTTTTTTTATCGGCTGCGCCCAAGCCGATAAACAAAGAAACCCACCCCGATACTTCAAACAATCTCCTTAGCTTCCTCCAGCCTCCCGACCCCCCCCCCCTCAAATGTTTTAAATTACCTGGTGGTCCAGTGGTGGTCCCAGGAGCGATCTCCCGCTCTCGGGCCGTCGGCTGCCACTAATAAAAATGGCGCCGATGACCCTTTGCCCTTACCATGACAGGGTATCCGTGCCATTGGCCGGCCCCTGTCACATGGTAGGAGCACTGGATGGCCCGTGCCATTTTTAAAGATGACTCCGGCCGTCCATTACTCCTACCATGTGACAGGGGCCAGCCAATGGCATGGATACCCTGTCTCATGGTAAGGGCAAAAGGGTCATCGGCGCCATTTTTATTAGTGGCAGTCGACTGCTGCGAGAGCGGGAGATCGATCCTTGGGACCACCACTGGACCACCAGGTACTTTAGAAAGTTTTGGGGAGGTTGGGAGGGTGGGGGATTCTAAATAATTCAATTGAAGGGTCAGGGTGGGTTGGTTTTTTTTTCGACTCGGGGCAGCCGAAAAAAAAAGTGTTCAGACACTGCGGGAGGAAACGAAGATTTCCTGCGGTTCTATGAACCTGATACCGGACACGAGTCTGGGTACCAATTACATCTCTACTTAAAGAAAAACCACATAATAAAAACAAACAAGCAGAAAGTGTTCTTTCAAACCTGTGACCAACTTTATACACAACAATGTCAACAGATTGAAAGCAAGTCCATGTCTTTGGTAACCACATTCTGCAAGGACAAGATATGTAATTGCACATTGACATTGTAACAGAAATGAACAGCACATTGAGTGTAGACCTCTGCATTACATTGTACAAATGCCAATATTACATATACAGTATTAGCATCTTATTCTTTTGCACAATCATGATTACAGCAAAGAACATAAGAAGTGGAACTGGCACCCAATAGCTACAGTACAGTTTCTAATTTTGGAGCTGATAGCAGCACACTTATGTGATGTAATCCAAAAGGCCTCAGAAAAGTCCATGTTGAAAGAGTGCACTCAAATAGGGAACAGCGTAAGGGCTAAGGCAGCAGAGTTCAAGTGAAGGCTCCAGAAAGGCCATGTTGAAAGAGTGCACTCAGAAGAGGGGACAGACTAAGGGCCAAGGCAGCAAAGATTTAAGTAGCTGGCAGCAGGACCACGACTGGAGAGCATAGCATGGAGACAGAGGACCAGGACTGGAAAGTGCAGCATGGAGGCAGGAGTACAATGAGAAGACCCCAGCAGCATGGAGGTAGGAATACAGGAAAAGGACACCGCAGCATGGAAGCAGCAGCAAAATGAGCTGAGATGAGACAAGGACAGACACACAATATCAGGAGCTGGAGATGAGACATGATACGAGAGGCACAACAGCTGGGCCGTGTCTGGAGACAGCAGCAAGAAGGCTGGAGTACGGGCAGAGCATTGAGGAAGGCTTTTGGACTAGGCAGCATGACAACATGTGGCAAACAGTTGACCATCCTTTTCAGCAAGCTGGCACAGGAACTCTGTAGTGAGGATGGGCCCAGCAGTCTTCTTCCATATAGCTGGCACTCAGCCCAGAGGCCTGGCCTGGATGTTTTTAGGCATTACAGGGCATCAGTTTATTTATTTATTTAAAATCTTTTCTATACCATCGCTAAGTTATATACCATCGCAACGGTTTACATGTAGGCACATAAATTAATGTAGGTGGATGCGTACTATAGTACATTCTAACAGGTGCCACAAAAGGTTCAGTTACAAGAAATCATTAAAGACAATCAATTGTTTAGTGAAGTAGGTCATGACCAAGTGTACCTGTAAGGTACTGTTCACGGGTAAAAATCACACTTATAGTGTTTACAATTATGTTTATTGTGATATAGAGTTCATAGACTATTAAAATGCACATTCTTAGAATAGTGCTGTGTGCTGGTGCTCTTCTGCCTATTTCATCAGTTGTGAACATTCATAGCCCTTTGCCATGCCATGGCTTGCCACTTGGGGGTGGCATGTCTTTGGGGGGCGTACCCCTGGGCTGTCTGTCGGGCCAGGGACTGCTACACAATGTTGAGTCTTGGGATTCTGGGGAAGGCATGGTGGAGGCTCTGGCATTCTTTGTAGAATCTGGGTGATGGTGCCAGTGAGGTTATTTATAGACATTGCCACTGTGGTGAGCACTTGTGTGTGGGCTGCTGTCTGGTGACGTATGGCCTAGGTCTGTCCATTGACAGCTCTCCTCAAGTTTACTAACTCTGCCTGTGTGAGAAGCAAGTGGACCCCATGGCACCTTTGTGGCCTGTTCAGCTGCTCATGCACTGAGGCCTCGCTTGATGCCAATGGTGGTGCCGGAGCTGGTGCTGTGCCGGTCATGGGCAGAGTGGAGGTTTGAGCTTCTAGAAGTGGCATGAGGGAGCTGGTGGACTGCTCCTTCTTGATGTGCTGCCTCATGCTGGCCATGTAGTGTGCTGGATCGAGGTTGTGCTGCCTTTATTGTGTGCCACTGCAGGCTGGGTTCCTCCTTGAAGCTGGAACGATTTAGGCTCACATTGAATGAGATTGCTGAGCCAAGGGCTTGCAGGATCTGGCTGTACTCAAGAGGCTGCTGCTGCTGCTCCTCCTCCTCTTTGCTGAACTGTGTCTGAGCGTCCATAAGCAAGAGGGCACAGAAGAGTGAAGCTGCACAGCAGGTCCCTGGCTCTTCACTGCTGGTCCCTAGGACTGCACAGTTGGGACCGGCAGAGTCTTGGGCGAGAGCTGTGGAAAGAAAGAAAAAGACACAAGTACCAAAGCCAAGAGGTACACACTTGGACCGTTTGGCATGAGATGCGCACTGTGCATGTCAATCAATCATCTTATGCCAAATTATGTGCACAACTATAGCAGCCTTGCCAATTACAGGCACACAGACATTGCTAACTACCTCCAACCAACTACCAACTGCCACCAACTCACCTACTCTCTTCTCCTCTCTCCAAACAACTGATACACCCTGAAAGTGGCAGCTGCGGGAAGCCAGTATATATAAACTAGAAAAATGGCATGCATGCAGTAATCTATGCATGCTGTATAAAATGACCAGCGACTCGCTGACGCAACCCACTATGTGCTAATGCACGCCCCACACGTAAATTTCCTATGTGATGAGGTAGATAGGAATTTATCCTAATCACACCCTTTATTGCGGGCACTATTTCTGCTATATTTATAGAAATTTGATGAATCTAGGCCTAAGCCTGCCCCTGGGAATGCCTCCTCTAAATGCAGCTAAAAGTATATGCAGGAGAACACCACGTCGTACTTTTAGTTGCATTTAGAGGATGGGCAGTTTTAGGACAGATCATTTATGTAAGTCAATTACTATTTATCTGCTGAAATGTCTTTGAAACATGTCCTCCCAATTAGCCTTGTAAAAGATTTCCAGAAATAAATCGGAAATCATGAACTGGAAGGGATCTCAGGAACCTGAGTGAATTGCAGATCACCAGACTGAACTTTCAAGGAGTCATTTGGTAACGGCCTGCATTAATTGGACGGCAGCACGCACATAGATTACACTAACTGTCACAGGGAAAGAACACATTCACCTTCCCTTCAGAAAAATGATCCCACCAAAGATGCCTGCACAAAATTACCAGCTACTAAATGATGCACAGCAAGTTGCTAGGCAATTTAATGTGCATACTTTTCACAATGCAAACGTATGCACATAAATGCAAACCTTTCCCCGCCTCTCCCCCAGGAATACTCTCACTCAGTCTGTGTAAACTTATGTGCTCATACGACACAATTGACATTTTACCCACATAATGGGTGAGAAATTCTATAAAAGGCCATTTCTGCATATAAAGCACTGTTTTGCCCGCAGACGTTCCTTTGAAAATCACATTTCCTGAGATCATGATCAGCTGATCGCATTTTGGCTCTTTCCATCTCTACTTTTCTGGTGATACAGCATGGCAATATCTAATTTCCTTGCTTCGATTATAGACATGAGTAACCAGATTGAAGGAGAGGGAACTCACAACTGTGTGGGATGAAGAAATGTAGCACTGGGGTAATGTCCACGGAGCCGCAGTTACAATCCTAAACATAAGATGTGGGGGGATTTATTTATTTATTTATTTAATTTTATATACCGGCAACCGTTTGCACATCGTGCCGGTTTACAAGTAACTTACAACAAAAGATATATAGGCGTAGCCTTTACAGAGAACGGTGTATAACATAACGCAGTAACAGAATAAATAACTAAATAACTAATAAATAACTAAATAACTAAAGGGAGGGATGGAGGGGGGTAACTTACACAGGGTAACTTACACAGGGGTAACTTACACAGGGAAGCAGTTAAAACTTTAAAAACTTTAAAAACTTTAAAAAAAACTTTAAAAAAAACTTTAAAAAAAACAAAACCTTGGTGGGTTGACTGGATGGGTCATTTGTGTCTTTCTGTCAACATTTACTATGTTACTTTGATATCATTGCTGTTCTTGAATTTGTGAGATCAAATAAAAGGCCAAATAAGTGGCCATGGGAGATGAATGGACATGAAAAGGCATCACAAAATCTGTGATAAGTCTTCAAATTCCCCACTGGCTAGGGTTCTGGAATCTGGTGGTTTGTTTTACCGATTCCACCGTGGTGGGTTTGTTATGCAGCAGCCTATGTCAAACAACAGAAGCAGTGTGGGAGTCAAAAAATTGGATAAGGAACTGCACAATGATAGTATTTCTGCTTTAATCATTATTTATTAATTAAGAAAACGACAGCTATGCACTATATTCCTCTTCTGATGTCATCCATATGTTCTGCTGTTAAATATTTAATCCTTAAATGTAAAACACAAAATTTGTTGCATTTGAGATGTTAGTTGTAATTTAACAATACATTTGGGATTGCTTACCGTGAAAGGTGTGTCTTTTCATACTAAGGAAGGGTGCTGCAAATGACACTGACAGTAAAACAGTCACATCTTTCTTTGTGTTCTTTTTTTTTTTTAATGCAAAAAGGTAGATTGATATTAAAAAAATACCACAGGGCACAGGTGGTCTTCGTGACAACTGATGTCAAGATGTGTGCGATCTTTTCCCTGTGGTGACATTTAGTTTCTTGACAGGTTGCACACTCAAAGCTATGAGATTGTCTCTGGGCTGTCACATGATTCCCCTTTGTGGATCTGGCTGATCTGTATTTTCCTACTTGAAAGAACACATACTTTTAGTGACCTTTAATTACGAAGAAATGCTCAACCTTTAGCCACTTAAAAATAAGTGCCAGAAGACATTTCCATGGAAACTTGGGTGAAAGTATCCCCATTCACAAATTTAATCATTTAGCTTTTTCCTAGGAAAGTTTTGAATTTTTGCAGCATGGACTTTTTCCCTAAAAGAGCTTTTGGCATTTTTTTTCACGGTGACATCACCAAGTTGTACAATGGATTCTGATTGGCATTGATAGATTTTCTGCAGTGGCACACTTTTAGTGTTTAAAAGTAAGCTTTTTCCTTAGATCCACGGAAACATAAAGGTGAATTTTCAAAAGTCGCACATGTAAAAATGTGCAGTTGTGCCTGTAAAGTAGCATGCCCTCATGTATATAATATTTTAAAAAGTCCAATATCCACATGTAAGTAAGCATACGTGAGCAAACTTGCACATAAAAAAAAGGGGGTCCAGGGGCATTCCAAGGCGGGGCCAGCAGTTATGTGTATAAGTTGCTATTTTAGATCCTGCAAAAGCGACACGCGTAAGTCTGTTTCTTGCATATATTTACGCCTGCTAATTATCTGGTGTAAGTGAGAATAACAAACTTTTATTGTCACTGGGGGGCATTCAGGCTGAAGAATCAGAAGAGTCTCGATGAACCGACGATGGACTGGCCGAGTTAGTAGACTGATTAGTAAAACTGGTCATTTCCTTGCCGCACACATTAGGAAATCTCCCAATTTACACGTGTAGAACCCGATCCGTGGAAAGTAAATGCATGTAAATTATGCAGATAAAATATCCATGCACATATTTTTTTAAAGTTAGATGCAAAAAATACGAGTACAGCAATTGTGTGCTACATATCCAAATAAAAATCTGATTTATCTGGCTAAATCTTGAACTCAACATTTATCCGGACAAGTTCCAACTTATCCAGCTAAGAAGCGACAAAGCATTGATATATGTGCTTTTAGTGCATTGCATGTATTCATGCATAAGCCTACAATCATGCATATATTGCAGGGTAAAAATAAGTGTATTTTAGAATACGCACATATATCATATGTGCAGGTTATAAGATACTTGCATAGATCTGCTTGTGGCCATATATGAGTGTATATGCTGCTGCGCGCATTTGTTTGAAAGTTTGCCTCTTTGAATATAATGATAGATAAAGACTATAAGGCCCTTCTAGTTTTCCAAGTTTATTTCCTATTACAAAATCATAGATCCCAATTGTTCTTAGGCTATTTTTGTATACTCACTCAAAGATGAGATTTGTGCAAGGTTGTCTCAACCTAGCTTGATAGATTCTCTACCTGGGTAACATCAAGCTAGGTGGAGAGAACATTGCACAAATCTCATCTTTGCAGGAGTTTCCTCACTCCGAAGGTCATCAAATCTTCACAAGAGACCACTGTTCTGTTCGTACGTCTCACTTTGAATGTCAAAGTGGCCCCTAACCCCCTACACTAATATCTAAACCTCACCTCGAGTTACTAGGTGGGCCTCCCATAGGGATATAAATACCTATCTAGGGCAAGGATATCATAGCTAGGTTCTCTCTCACATCTGAGCTCTCTGGGACTATTAAAAATGGTCCCCCAGTGGTTGTTGCTATCACATGCAGTACTTACCACATTTTGATAAATCCAGGTCTAAGTGTCATCTAAGCAAGCATTTTTCAAAATTGTCATAGTTATAGCATTCACTAAGACATGTGGAATTGTTCCATGTACTAAGGACTTGTTGACTATCTTCAACAAAACCACCAGTAAGTCATGTAATAGATGTTTACCAACTGAACCCTACATGGATCTAAATCACAGTCAGGCCCATACAGTAAAATCCGTGGGAAAGCAGTCACTCCGAGGCGAGCGCCCGCTCTCACGATGCGCACCCAGGCACCTCTCCTGGGGCTCAATTCAGTATTTAAATTAGGGCCCACGCTAATAAGGAGGTGCTAGGGACACTAGCGTGTCCCTAGTACCTCCTTATTGGCAGAAGCGGCAGCTGTCAGCAGGTCTGACAGCCGACACTTAATTTTACCAGCATCAGTTGTTGAACCCACTGACAGGCATGGGTTCGGAAAACAGACGCCGGCAAAATTGAGTATCCGTTTTTCCTTTGGCAGGAGTTCATTTCTGAAAGTAAAATGCTTGGCCGCACATTTTGCTTTCTGTATTGCGGGTGACTACCTAATAGGCTCATCAACATGCATTTGCATGTGATGAGCGCTATTAGTTTTGGGGGGGTTGGCCGCGCGTTTTCCACGTGCTAGTACACCTTACTGTATAAGGGGTAAAAATAGTGGGGCGATTTTAAAAGGCCCGCGCGCGATGGCGCGCCTATTTTGCATAGGCCGCGCGCCATTTGCATAGCCGCGGCGCGCGTAAAGCCCCGGGACGCACGTAAGTCCCGGGGCTTTCGAAAATGGGAGGGAGGGGGCGTGTCCAGGGGTGTTCCCGAAATGACGCGGTGTTTCGGGGGTGTGCCACGGTGTTTTGGGGGCGTGGCACTGGCCCGGGGGCATGGTCGAGGCCTCCGGACCAGCCCCCGGGACCGGAGGACGGAGCGGGGCTGCCGGCCGACGCGCGCAAAGTTACGCCTGCTTTCAGCAGGCGTAACTTTGCCGACAAAGGTAGGGGGGGGGGTTTAGATAGGGCCGGGGGGGTGGGTTAGGTAGGGGAAGGGAGGGCAAAGAAAAGTTCCCTCCGAGGCCGCTCCGAAATTGGAGCGGCCTCGGAGGGAACAGGCAGCCGCGCTGGGCTCAGCGCGCACAGGTTGCACAAATGTGCACCCTTGCGCGCGCCGACCCCGGATTTTATAATATGCGCGGCTACGCGCGTATCTTATAAAATCCAGCGTACTTTTGTTCGCGCCTGCTGCGTGAACAAAAGTACGCGCTCGCGTATCGTTTGAAGATCTACCTCAGTGCGTTGAAAACGCGCGGCTGAGCGCACAGTTCTGTATTGGCCTAAATGTTGTTAATAATGATTTCAACAATTGTTTAAATTCAAATAGTGACAGTGCTATAAATTCTGTTATCTTTCTTGAATCTTCAACCTCTATATTATTTTGTATATTATCCACTTCAACTAAGTCCCCAATACCCAGCCTTGCTATTTGCACTTACAAATCTACACTCAACAAATCTACTTTAGAAGAGAAAAGAAATCTGCAAATTCCTGACTACCTGGGACTTCAGTCACAGTTTTTTC